>NC_042495.1:84957751-84959601 GCF_005508785.2 Acyrthosiphon pisum
TTCATTAGATCAATTGGTATGTTTGGCAAAAAACACGTCCAAAATACTATATCACGCGTGTGTTAGACGAAAACAGAAAATCACGGTATCCTTAACGCATACATAATAATTAATATAGAAAATTATCATATTTTAAATGTATTTTTATACCTAAGGCTATATTAGTGCAGTTATTGTGGGGATTTTAAACACATTAAATTTAAACTGCCATAATTATTGCTAATACAATATAAAACCTGTTGTTTTCAAATGAGAAAAGTAGAATAATACTTGTGCGTTTTATTTCGATTTCAAGTACCACAGGACTACCTGTAAAAATTTGATTCCGATGTTATTTTGGATTCAAGACGAAATCTACTCGCCTTGTGATTATATCCAACCGATTATAACGTCATACGGTCTGTGTTATTCAATAAATATGATTCCTCACCATCAGTTGTTGCACGATAACTATCTACAATCGTAAGTATTACAATCGCATACATCGTGTATCCGACATTGATATTCCATAACTATACTTTATTCAGGATAAGAATTCCCAAATTCACGGATGAATACTGATAACTGAGCCACCGGTAGTGATCTTAGGTAAGGTTAGCCAATACTTATACATATACTATAGTATTTGTTCATAGTTTCATACCAATACCATAGAATAAAGATAACTGCCGGTGGCTCAGTAATCAGTATTCATGCATGAATTTGGAGATTCTTATCCTGAATAGAGTATTCATCAGGGGCGGTCCCAGAGCTAGGGCTTAGCCCCTCTGGCTCTCTCTCTAAAGAGTAAGTGCCTATTACTGGATACTACTATCGATTATATATTATACTGTATTTATGATCAATGTGTATTGTTTTTGTGTTATAATAAAATATTGTTGCCTATATAATATGTGCTCTGAATATGTACCTGAGCTATCATATTATACTTAGGTATAATAGATCGATCTCACACAATTACATTTCAATATCGAATAATATGTCGTGTACAATATATTATTGCATGTCCGGTGTAGAACGTCTTTTTTGAACTTGACACAAGCCGATATCATAGCGAAGAAAAACGAAACCACCTGGACTCCTGAAACTGGTTACAGCCGGAACGCTACCCCGTTTGACGTGCCGTGGAGAGTGACCGGCGACACCGTCGACAATGCGGTTCGGTTGATCTTTGATTTGACGAACGAGAATTTAGGAGACCACTGTCCGAAAAGAGAATCCGGACTGACGGTAAACCTATGATTATCGTTTAGTTTATTTGATTTAGTACAATAATATTTACTATTATTATATTTTCCCTACATAATACAATTTATTAATACTGTAATAACGACATACGAGCTTCATAGGCGTGCATATTTTGTGTCTGGTACAGCACACATTACTAAACAACCATCCCTGCCGGATCAACAATATGTTTATTTGAAGGAAACTTTCTGTAAACTTTCCCGAGCTGTTTTAAATGTTATTGCTACACTGCCTACACTATGAATTACCTGTGAATTTCAAGCCTCCAGCTACTAGTATTATCACAAATACCTATTCAATTTAAATTTTAAATGTATAGTATTTTTACTATAATATTATAGTTCAGATCAACTACAGCTAGGCATTAATTTTTTTTATTAGGTATTAATTATCATTATTATTATTATTATTATTATATAATTGAATTTTTTTAAATTAAATGTAAATTTATATTCGATTTTTTATTTTATTTATATTTTGACTATAATTATAGCCCACAGCAACTGAAGGCATTGATTATTATTATAATATAATTTCCTTTTTAGATTCTGAACGAAGTGATGAATGTATTGATTTTACAATGATGTGTGTTTTTTTTTTTT
>NC_042495.1:84960361-84969646 GCF_005508785.2 Acyrthosiphon pisum
ATTTGGGGTGAAAAATCGTAAAATTTTTTCTTTTATAACTAAGCTTTAAATTTGGTACAAGGTTCTCCATAAGTTTTTCTTAAATATCTGTAAAAAAAACTCAACCGGACTAAGACAAAAAATTTTTAGGAGTGTTTGAAATTTAAATTTTTACAAAACCGCATTAAATAACGGTTTAGCCTCAAACGATTTTTGATATTTGTTATTATTCAAAAAGTATGAGTCGTAGACACTTGAAAATTTTACCAGTTGTTTAAATTGACATTTTCTTTATATAGTTTTATTTTCAAAATATTTCACTAATTTTTAATCTATTTATAGGCAATTGAAATAATCGATTTTTTTTGATTTTTTTTTTATAAATGTTGATAAAAAAAAATTAGCTGGGACAAAATACTTGAAAATTTAATAGAAGGGTCCACATATGTTGTTCTAACTCCCATTCAAAAATTATAAAAATACATAGGCACAATTTTTTTTTATAAGCATTTAAAGTTCAAATTTTGACTAAATACGTAAAAATTACGGCAATGTTCAAATAATCTTAAACAGAAATTCATAAAAGTTTTTCTTTTTAATTCTAAGATTTGGAAATTTAATACAAGGCTCCTAACATATTTTTACAATAGCAGTTGCAAAATAAAAGGAATACATTGTCACAATTTTTATTTATAAGCATTTAAAGTTCAAATTTTGACAACATATTATGTAAAAATCACGAAAATTCGTAAATTATTTTATGCTAGAAATTCATAAAAAATTTTCCTTTTATATCTAAGATTTCAAAATTTAATACAAGGCTCATAATATATTTTTTACAATAGAAATTGAAAAATAAAAGAAATATATAGTCACGATTTTTTTTTTTATAAGCATTTAAAGTTCAAATTTTGACTAAATACGTAAAAATTACGGCAATGTTCAAATTATCTTAGACAGAAATTCATAAAAGTTTTTCTTTTTAATTCTAAGATTTGGAAATTTAATACAAGGCTCCTAACATATTTTTACAATAGCAGTTGCAAAATAAAAGGAATACATTGTCACAATTTTTATTTATAAGCATTTAAAGTTCAAATTTATACGAAATATGTCAAAATTGCGAAAATTTGCAAGTAATTTAGTGGTTGAAAAATCGTAAAAATTTTTTCTTTTATAACTAAGTTTTTAAAATTTGGTACAAGGTTCTCCATAAGTTTTTCTTTAAAAATAATATATCCTAGACTGACAAATAATCTCCGTTCAGAATCGTTTTTCGTATACAATGATATAATATCATTGGATTCAAATTTAATTCCATCCATTACAGTAACCCACTTGTAACCTACTGTACAGCAGAGCGACATCCACGACTTACCCGCCTTTTTTAAATTAAATTTAGTATTAGTAGACCCGGGAAGTTTACAAGTCATTCGAATCGAGAGAGTTTACAATCGCCTCTCGTACCGTACATCATTCAATTATATGTTAGAGTACCTAAAAATTAAAATATCGTATAGTGTAACCCAATAGTCCATAGGTATACCTATACCAGGGGTGGCTACACTTTTTATGTTTAAGATCTACTGAGAATATATTTTTCCTTTGGAGGAAAATATTATTTTATTTTTAAGTCTTTATCACTTATATTAACTATTAATAATAACCATAAGTACTTTAATTCTTATATCAATAATACAATTTAAGTGTTAAGTTATCTAAAAACTAGTATTTCACATTAAATTTCTAAATAACCCATTATTGGCATTTGTGATTTGTGTATAGCCGTATAAAAAAAGGTTATGGGCATCTAATGGATTAGGTATATAATATGATATGGTTATTATGTTTGTATTTGTACGTCGAACTATCCATGCGAATAAGTCCGTCAGTATAAAACCCAGACTTATCCCAGACTTATCTCATTAATAAATAATTTTATCATTTTCCATTTGATCAATCATCAACATTGAGCATTTATATTTTGATTTTATTTAAAATTCAATATTTTTCAATTATTCATGCGATGTACCTAATTAATACTTTGAAATAAAATATATTCACCAACCCACTAAATCTAAAATAAATTTCAGGTGTAACGAAAACACCATTTTAAGCATTCGTGAACACGCATAGACTACCTAGCTTATAATAAAGTATACCTACTATCCTACTTATTAGTTATTAGTTATTATTTACCTCGAGACTTGAGTTCAGTGGTCAAATTGGTTCGAAACGAGTATACACTGGGATGAGGTATTAAAATGTTCTAAAATGATAATCTGCAAATACACGTTCCTATTCCTCTTAAAAAAAATTAGTGTAATGGCATATAATATTTTGTGTTTACTATTATAAGCATAATACTGCTGTATTTTCTAGTAGGTACTTACTCTTTTCATAAAAACCCTAATGTAAACCTACACTTGACACCTAGTAGGCGTTAAAAACTTATTTATACACGCGTAACATTATAATTAAAAAACTTTTTTGGAGAAATATTGGGAAAAGTAAGCAGAAGAATGAGAAATGTAAAATATAAAAGTACTAAAGTAGTGAGGTGGTATGGGATTTATCACGAGGGTATCCTCTCATCACATTCCGATCACATCTACTAATTCAGTGGCATAATTAACAGGGCTTTATCTATTTGATTCCCATAGGTATCTATGGGTAAATAGATGTCCAATAATAATAATTAAAATAAATTTCAGTTGATTGTGCATAGCCCAGCGGATGTTCCAGTCGGTATCCAACCTACAGCTTACGTTACCGGTAGTAGTATGCTGTCCGTCGCATTGTCACTGAATATTATACGTACTTCACATAAAATCAAAAAGTGGACTCCAAAACTTCGAAATTGTTATTATCAACACGAAAAAAAATTGAAGTTTTTTAAGATCTACACGCTTCACAATTGCGAAATGGAGTGTAGAGCCAATAACACGTTTAACGTCTGTGGTTGCAATGCTTATTTTCAACCAAGTGAGTACCTACCTATGCAATATGCATTCATATTATTATATCAAATATCTATACTATGTTCAACTATTGAGTTTATAATATTATATAATATATATTTATATATAAATATGTATATATTATAGAAATGGGTAATAAGTAATAATTAATTAATAACAATTTACTTAACTCTATATAAAAAAAAAACAAATATTACATTGTAATACTTGTGAGTTATGATATTATAACATTAAAGTTATTTTACAGGAGACCCGGGAGTTTCGGTTTGTGGTACTGAAAGTTTAGAATGTATTAGAGAATCTTCGACTATCGGTAAATTTTTGATATAATTGCGTATTACACCTTCTTATAATATAATATTATAGGTAGGTACATTATAATATGCGTGTTTCAGGTTATTCGATTTTCAAGAAAACACTAAACATGTCAAATAACATCAAAGGTTGTAATTGTTTGCCATCATGTACAAGTATTCGGTACGACTATGAAACTGTGGAATTTTTTAGGAACTGGACAACAAATTCTACAAAACCGAAACTGTAATAAATAATTAAATAGGTAATCACTGACAATTTAATGAAAACTAATTGTTGTTCTGATTTGACGTAGAGTTCTCAATGAAAAATCATCTGTAGTATTGATTTACTTCAAACGAAAATCTGTGATCGATATACAAAAAACTCCATTGATGCCGTTCAACGAACTATTAGGTGAGTACTATTATTTTTGAACATAATACTTTTGTTTTCTATTATTTTAGTTATTGTTTGTAATGATTTTTTTCAGGTAACATAGGCGGCTTGTTTGGATTATTTCTTGGTTGCAGCATAATCAGTTTCTTTGAAATCTTATATTTTTTCGTGATACGATTATATTTTGACCATCGGAATCGTAGAAAGGCCAAATCAAAAATAACGCCGAGTTTTATCATTGAATGATAAAAAAAAAGATACTGGAATATACTAGTATTAAATATACAACTATAAAGATATATTATATTATTATATAAACATAATAATATTATAATATTATAATAGTGTGATTTTTTTTGACGTAAAAAACTCATTATTTTTGCAAACTATTACAATTTTAAAAAATATTTTTTATCTGCATTATTTTTAAGTTTTTACTTTTGTCAAGGAATATAGGTATACATTTTTAATTTCATATTCCTATGTAGAATATTGAACTAATAGTTAGGTAGTAGAAGTATTTTAAATTTAGATAAACAGTGTAAGTATGGCAAAATTTCAAACAAAATTTTTAAAACACAAAATTTTATAAAATTGTATTTATACCTATAGGATATATTATTATTGTAATTTTAAATACAAATAAACGTTTAACGTTTTTTTTTTATTATTCAATCTGTTAAAAAAACAAAACAATAAGAACAATTGATGGTTATAAACGATTGTTTATAGGTTAAAATAAATAAGAATAAAAATAAAATTGCGGATTAGACAGATGTAGAGGCCTCCCAGCGGAGGTACTACGACATGAGTCGGACTTTATAGTTAGGGTATTAGGTCACGATAAATATAAAAACTTAAAAATATTATTTTTTAACAATTTCAAATCATTTACAACATTTATTTAAAAAAAGTTTTAGTTTCCTAAATGTCGAATATCTTAAGTTAAAAAAAATCACTCTGTATAATGTATAATAGGTTACTATATTATAAGTACCTATTACCATTTATTTATCTAAAATAAAACTCAACATTATACTCGCACTGCACAATATCCTTTAAACTGTTTTATTTTGTTTATCATTACATTTAAAAATCACGGAATTTAATGTTTTTAAAATTTAAATACATATATGATATCAAAAAGTAAAATAATATATTTTGTTGGTCATAATATCTAAGTACCTATAGTTATTTTTTACCAATAATAATTATATATTTATTAAAATAAACTAGAATTAAAGTTAAGATACTAACTGTTAATTTGTGTAGAATCTCAGGTTAAAACCTAGGATTGTATGGTAATTAGAAGCAATTATATGGACAGTCGCATATAGTATCTAGCTTAAATGTATTGATTGACGTGCAGTTTTCTATTATTATTTTTTATTTCTGTAAACACAATTGATTTTAAACTTTGATGGTAGTTGGGTAGCAATTTTTTTTTTATATTTTGGGGGATAAAAAGCAAAAAGCATCCAGTACTTTTTAAAATAACCAGGGAAAATGTTGTTGAATGTTTTGAATTACAACGTGCGTGCGTAATATTACCTAATACCTATATTTAAAAGTATAAATAATTTAATATTTCAATAATTTGTGATACCTATTTATCATTAAAAATTATGTAATATAGGAATTGTTATAAATTTATAATAAATGCTTAAAATTAGAATGATAGGTAATACTCTAAAATTAGTATAAATGTGCAGTATTATCATTTTTAGTTCAGGAACATAAACCAATCTATACTTAATCTATATCAATTAAAAATTATATTACATCAAATCTAAGCAACATACTTATAGCACATGATTCAAAACGATTTTCAAGATAAAAAAAAATATGACGATATAAAAAATCTCATATTTTCAAATAATAAAGGACGATATAAGTACCTATATGTTATATGTATAGTTAATTAATAATCGTGCATAATATGCATTATGCATACTTGGCGAAAATATGAGTAACCCTAGTAGGTTCAGATAATATTGTATATTATATAGTAGGTAGGTTACTCTATTGAAAATTTACATAATATTGAGTAAAATATGTAATTTGTACAATATTGATGTATTAAATCGTATTTTAATACATAATAATATAGTATATTATAAAATCAATGGTATAATTAATATTAATATTTATGTCAATTTATACAATTTCAAAAAAAATTTACGGACTTTTACCTTACGTACTCTATGCTGCCCCCATTTGGGACAATTGTACTAAAACACATATAAATTAAATTCAAGTTTTCCCGTCCAGAATCTTACAAACGATTTCAAATACGCCTTGGATCATTAGTAACGAAGTATTATTGGCCTAAAATTTGGTTAGCAATGATCATGCTTGGTGAATTATTATACCCTATATAATAATATATCTTTATGTAATCTAGTAAATATAATGCTTTAATGTATGTAGACATGACGCCATGCAGGTAAGTTATCGTATATGTACACATTCTTAAGCAAACAAACTGTATCACTTATCTTTTCAGGCACTCAAACACTCAGTAGGTAGCTTGAGTGTAAAAAATCAAATAGGTAATTTATTATTTAAAGTATGGTATGAATTTCGTCTGTTTAAAGTTGTACTGAAGTCTGGAATAATCAACTTAATTTTAATTTTTAATACCATACTGCCATTGATTTTAAATTAACTACTATAAAGGTAAGAAAATATTTCTACAGAATCTTGAATTCAACAATATTTTACTAAACATAAATTATACAAACTATCTCAAAATAATAATTATGTTAGGAACTATGTAGGCACAAAAGTTATTCCATAATAATTAGAATCCATTTATTTTTGATAAATGATTTTGTGCTTATTTTTTTGTATTTTATATAAACATATTAATGTGACTATACAAATGTGTTTATTATTGCAGGCCTTGAAATCAAAATTTTTCATTTTTTTTCAACATTGATTATTGATATAATTTTTTTCTGATTTTAATTTAAAATAATAAATTGATTTTATAATTTTCAATTTTTATATTGTTGAACAATATCTATTTTACACTTTTCTGTTTGTAATAGGATTTTAAAGATAATTTTTATTTAATTTTAAAATATAAATTTACATTCTTAGGATTTAAATTTTGATTTCCATACCTACAAGCCATATGTACAAGATTTTGATTTGCGTGCCCCACATAGGCACGGCTTAATTTGCACGGTTGTATCAATGTATCCGCAGGGATGGATTGAGCCATCGAGTTAGGTTATATTCCCGATGGGGTACTAACTAGTTGACGGGGCCGCTGCGTGTTTTTGTTAATATTAAAAATAAGCATTATATTATTATTATATTTATTATAATATTATAAAGAGTAGAAGCGAGTAATTATATTGCCTCCATAGGCGTGTTCAGACTTTGGTGGCTGTAGGGGCACAACAAATTTTTAAATTGTTAGACCTATTTTTTTTTGAGACATGAAGAAACATTCATTTTTTTGTTACAAAATTCACAATGGTAGGAATATTTTTTAGTTATGATCAAAAAGTATAACCATTGTCAAAACAATAAAAATACTTTTTTCCCATCCATTAGGTATACAAGTTAGACAACATACAATTTGTAAACTATTAACTAATCAGTAATAAATAATTTGAGTTTCTGACAAAATTTAAATAATTTTAACAAGTCGTAAAATATCTAAACAAATTTTTGAAATGATAATCGGTAATTGGATATTTTCAGCTAATAAAACAATATTATCACTGGTTAGATAAAATAGTATGATGATATCTGTGATATCACAGCACAAGACCTGGTAAATGGGTAAAACAGTACCATTGTATGTTATGTAATTATAAAAAATTGATGAACATAATATTATAATGATCATATTATAATCACTAATTAATAAATGCGTAACTAAAAAAATTACAATTAATCAAAATCTATATGTCCTGCATGGTACAAATGATTTATTTTTATCCTGGAATGTTTTTGTTGGTGGCACAGTCTGCCGGGGGGGGGGGGGGGCAGTGCCCACCCGGCCCCTCCCGTGAACACACCTATGATTGCCTCTACACCACCAATTCACTCACCAACCTAGACGACCGGTCGATCACACACACATACACGCGTGTTACTATAACATTAATAGTGGTCGGTTACTAATTATTATTTCTCGCAAGCGAAGCGAGCAGTCATGTAAAATGGGGGTAAGTATGTTACCTACTGATGCATTTTGTATGTGGCCCCTCTCGTGGACCTGCCATCTCTATCTGAAATTCTGAACCCTTAAATACACCACTGCTGGCTACTACTAAGATATATGTTTTACTGTTTTAGTATCTAAATAAATATTACTTACATATATATGTTACGGTGAATGATGTAAACGTGTTAAATGTCGTCATTCCCCGGTAAATGACGTAATTTACCTAAAAATTGATAAATGTTGTAAATGTAGACATTCCCCGGTTATTGACATCAATCCCCAGTTCAATTGGAGAATGATGTTCAATACATTTATGGGAAGAATTGTATCAAATTTTAAAAATTAGTGTTGACTTTTAATAAATAGTTTTGACTTGAATAAATAGTGTTGACTTTTAAAAAATAGTGTTGACTTGAAAAAAATGATGGTTAAAAAATTGTGGTTTGAACTTGAGTGAAACTTTTTTACGCACTCCGCTCTGGTAATTTTTCTATGTTTATTTAAATATTGATCAGTACATTTATAATATTATATAACTGACATTATAATATACATATTATCTAGGTATCACAATTCGCTATCGTAATGGAACGCAATACGACCACTTAACCGACGGTAAGGGGTAACTACCCGGAGCCGATACGGTATCATCACATTTGTGTCGGTGTGAACGATCAGTGATAAGTGTATACTGCCTAGGTATTACTGGTATTAGGTACGCGACAAAGCTTCGTTAGTTAAAAAATATCACGATGGAAGTAGTAAAACAAGCGGAAATCCGACTAGCCATAACGCCGATAAGCCAAGTAATAATATGAAATGGTCTATTAGTTTATTAATTTAGTATTTACGCGTATATTCTAGCGAGTACTTGTATATGCAACGAGTGCGAGTTAGCATTGTAGTTTTATTTAAAAGTACCTAATATTAAAGTATGGAGAATAAATTTAACGCAGCAATTGAAAAATTATCATCAGTAAAAAGAGAGGTGACAATATATTTTATTTTAGCTATGAAGTTACCCACCAATAATAAATAATTATTAAATAGCATTAAATATACCTCTTTTTCAGACTAATAGACTTATTTTAATTTTTGATATAGATTAAGGTACAATAATGTATACAATAGTACAAACATTTTATTAGTATTAAAAATAATAATCTTTGTAATTACTAAAAAATTAGCATCGCTTAAAAAAGTTATAATTAACTAGATTTCATTTAATTATTATAATTTAATTAAAGTATATTATTATGAATATGCTCTATACGTATAGTTTTTATACACAGGTACATACAGTGAACAGTTTACAATACAATTCGTAAGATCGAATAACTTTAAGAGGTTTGGTAGCGGTGATTTCCTGTTTTTGTCACGCGCGCAACATAAGAATTTAGACGTGTTTTTTGTCAAACGTACCGATTGATATAGGTAGTGAACCGA
>NC_042495.1:84969696-84987086 GCF_005508785.2 Acyrthosiphon pisum
AGAAGTGTAAATCAAAAAATCAAAAACGTAGACTAGCTGATCAATCTCAAGTAGACTTGACGACAAATTCAAATCTGTTTTCAGAATTTTTATCGCTTCACTATATCAATCAGTACGTTTGACATAAAACACGACTAAATTCTTATGTTGCGAGAGTGTTAGACAAAGACAGGAAATCACCGCTACCAATCCCCTTAATAATATTCACGCTAAATTCTAATATATGCCTATTATAACAATTAGTCAATTATTGGCAAAATTATTAATTACATTATTAATTATTAATATACTAATAATATTTTGTTATACAAAAATATACATACAAATCATACTAATACTATGTGCTATAACATGGGTA
Source organism: Acyrthosiphon pisum (assembly GCF_005508785.2). NCBI lineage: Eukaryota > Metazoa > Arthropoda > Insecta > Hemiptera > Aphididae > Acyrthosiphon > Acyrthosiphon pisum. Next base: position 84,970,055 of record NC_042495.1, read on the forward strand.
CGATACTACGATACCAGTAAGTTTTCTGCCACCGTTGTCTGTAATTAAGTGTAAAAATATTGCAGGAGGTTACGACAAAGTAACGGATGAAAAACAAATAATATTATTATTGACATTAAGGCGATGAGCTCTGCTAGTATTATCGGCCCATGTCACCGCACCAAAATTAAACAATATAATAAATAATAATAATTTATTATATAATATATAAACTGGTCGCCACCTGGTCACGGTCTTATTTTGAACAGAGTACAGTATATTATTGTCACGGAATAATTATTCCATGATATTAAATAGTATGTTATTGTTATCGACGTTCGACGACCACGATGTCGTCATTTCAGGGAAAAATCAAATTGTAATATAAGTTATCTTAAGTTTAATTTCCGTATTATACATTTGTACTTTTACATAACCCATCCCAACCAAAACTAAATTTGGTTAATTGCCGGATATCAGCTATTATTTTTAAAATAATAAATATGTAGGTATAATAGTTAAATTATTTTTTTTTTGCTCGTCAGTTTTTCAAAAACGGTTTTCGGTTTTTGCGTTAGTATCAACATATCCTAATTACGGCCCTGCCTCTCACCAAGGAAAATACCGCCACTTACATATTGCCGCCCCAGGCATAGGCCTGTGTCGCCTGTGCCTTCCGCCGGGTCTGAAAGTAGGCCAAGTGATTTTTAACTAAAAATTACATCTAATAACATTATAACAACTAAGTAGGTACCTAATATATTTCTATACAAACCTCACTAATATATTATAATATAAATATTTAATATTATATAATCCATTATATTTACCACTCCTTTAAAGAACTAAAAAAAAATACTACCCTTAGTATGGTACACTTGTGCCCAGTAAGCCCCTAACAATATTAATACCTACATGACTGTTAGTAGGCCGCTAAAAACTTATTTTCTCGAGCTGGTCCGAAATTCCAATCCGTCCCTAGTCGTATGGAACGATCCAAAAAAAAAAAAATTACCTACCGATAAATAATATTATTTACCTGTTAAAGTGTTAGTTTTTTTTCAATTTAAAATTTCAATTTAAAAATTTTTATTTCAATATCAATTTTGATTATTATTACAATAAAATAGATCAAAGAGATTAAAGATTTTCATCAATATTTCAAATCGATTTAATGACCTGTTACAGTGTTAAAACCTTCAAATCCTGGACTTCATATACAATTTACAATGCAAAATCTAAAGCAAATACCAGTATCCAGTAGCTGTGAACCATCAAAATACGAGTACAAAAAATCGTCATATACGGAAATGTTTAAAGTATTACATTCCTTACGCCAGTAAGTGTTAATAACTAATAATTGTACTATCATGATTTACATGAATCATGATTCATAATTTTAAACTGCTAAATAAATAATAGTAACAATTTTTTGTTTTTAGAGATGAAGTTTTTTGTGATATTAAACTAGAAGCAGATGATGGCAAAATTATATTTGGCCACAAAGTGGTTTTAGCATCGGCTAGTCCATATTTTCATGCTATGTTCACAAATTTTGCAGAAAGTAATAAAGATCTTGTTGCTATAAAACACTTAAATTCTACCGCTATACAACTCTTAGTAGACTATATTTATTCTGGGGAAGTCGTGGTTACCGAAAAAAATGTACAGGTGATAGATGAAGTTTGATTTTGTTACGGACATTAGACAACAACATTTTATAATATTTGTATATCGTTTATTACCTATTATAGATATTGTTGCCAGCAGCAAATCTATTGCAGTTACAAGAAATAAAAGAGGCATGTTGTGATTTTTTACGAACACAACTGCACCATACAAATTGTTTTGGTATAAATGCGTTAGCTGATTTATATAGCTGTATGGAATTGTTAAAAAGTTCAGAATTATATACTCAACAACACTTTTCGTATGAAATATTATTTATTATCAGGATTAAAGACAAAGGCTATAAGGCAATTTGTATTTATTTTATTATTATTGTATTTTGGTTCTTAGAGAAGTGGTTGAAGGAGACGAATTCCTATCTTTATCATCTGAACAAGTCATTAAGTTGATATCCAGTGATAAGCTTATAATTCCATCTGAAGAAAAAGTAGGCAAACTAAAATTAGTTATTGTTATATTTTAGTATTAGATAAGACATTTTTAAGTCAGTAACTTAGGTACATATAAATATATAATATAATATAAATTAAAGCATAATTTATTTATAATACTACCTATCTATTTATTGTTGTAGGTATTTGAAAGTGTTATTCGTTGGGTAAAACATGAATTAGATTCCAGAAAATGTATTTTGCCCCAATTAATGGAACATGTACGTTTACCATTAACGTCGAAAAATTTCATAGTAGAAAATGTAGTTAAGGAACCTCTTCTTAATAATTGTCCTAAATGTATGTTTTGTTTTCAATATGTTTCTATCTATTGTAAATTAATTTATATTTTTATGTTTATATATTTTATGAAGGTAAAGATTACATAATCGAGGCATTACAATTTCATTTACTTAAGTCTGCAGAGGATCTTATCAGCATTCCACAAAACATCCGGACTAAGCCTCGACATGCTCGTAGTTCACATAAAGTATAACTCCGTTATAATTTATTTATCTTTCCAATAATTGTATTGATTTAATTATAACAGGTTATTTTTGTGGTTGGAGGGCAAGGGGCTAAAGCAATTGGTAGTACAGAATGGTACGACCCACAAATCAACCGATGGCAGATTGGACCAGAAATGATAACACGACGTTGTAGGGGTGGTGTAGCTGTATTAAAAGATAATTTTGTGTTTGCTGTTGGTGGTGTTTTTAAAACACTCCATCAGTCTGTTGATGTACTTGATTTAACTTCAGAATCACCTTGTTGGAAACCAACAGCTGACATGCTAGTTAAAAGGAAAGAATTAGGAGTTGGAGTAATAAAGGATTGTTTATATGCCGTAGGTTACCTAGGTTGAAATAAAACTTATTACTATATTAGTTATTTCTGTTAATTGTTATAAAGTAGGCACCAATAAATAATAAATAATAATAAATTCAAGGTTGGCGGGTTTGATGGTACTAGTTGTTTGAATAGTACTGAAGTTTTTGACTGCAAAACTCAAAAATGGTGTATGGTATCCAGTATGTCTACTAGAAGATCTGGCTTTGGTGTTGGAGTACTGAATGATGTTTTATATGTGGTAAACTAATTTTTATTTTCATTATGCATTTTATAATACATATTTTGTTTTAAAGGTAATTGGAATAAAACTCCAAAAAAAATAAATTTTGCTAATCAAGAAATTATAATTTGACTAATTATTTAAAAATATTGTATATTTTGTATATAATATTAATATATTATTATACTCAATTCAATAATTTAATAAATATAACAAAAACTTTTTCAAAGAGTGACAAACTTATAATAGGAGTCACAAAACTCGATATAATTTTTAACTTACAGATTTATACATATTTTAATAAAAAATATATATTACTAATGTTTAAGATATTACTTATTAGTTATACATTTTGTAATGTTTGAAAATTTCGTCGATTTTTTTTTTCATATGACCAAGATTTTTTATTTTGTAATTTAATTGTGTAGGTAGGAGGTTATGATTCATCAAGACAAAGTTTAAACACGGTTGAATGTTATCATCCAAGTTTTGATACATGGACTTCAGTCGCAGATTTGTGTGTACGTCGCAGTGGTGTGGGTGTTGGAGTTTTAGATGGTGTACTGTATGCAGTAGGTGGTTATGATGGATTAGAAGTTCGTAGTAGTGTTGAAGTATACAGACCTGCAAGTACAAGAGTTTGGACTACTATTGCGGACATGAATTTGTGTCGAAGAAATGCAGGTAACTTCTCATATAATAGTTCAAAGTTATTTAATGAAACATTTTTTTTTAAACGTATATATTGAATTTAACTTTAATAATCGATGTAGGTGTAGTTGCATTAGATGGTTTATTGTATGTTGTTGGTGGAAGAGACGGTATTTCCAATTTGGATTCTGTAGAATTTTACAACCCTATTACCAATACCTGGTCCATGCTAGAAGCTTCAATGCATGTAGCGCGATATTTTGCTGGAGTAGTTGCAATCAACATGTAAATTAATTTATAAAACCATGTTTATATAACCATTATAATAGGTCATCACCTTTTACAACTGGAAATCGCATTACATGCTTTTTTATTTTCATATAAATTATAATACATAATACTGTTGTTCCTATAGAACAGGCCGATTTTGAATTAGAAAGTAAAATGATAAACTGAAAGAAATGCCACAAAAAATAAGTACCTAGGTAGTTATAAAGATATATATTTTTTTTGTTAATATTACTTAATAATAAATTGTTTATTGTTTATTTTTTAATGCAATTTTTATTTTTTATGAATGATTTGAAAATTAAATATAAGGTTCTTATAAGTTGCTATTACTGGAATGTCCATTACCTTGGTTACATTGCAGTGTCAGTACTAAATTGCATTAATTTGTGCCGGCTATAGGTACGTGTTGCAGATTGCCATACATTTACAAATTACAAAACAAAAATTGAAAATAGTCAGATAATCTATTTAAAACATAATCGTAAATACATTGAATTGTGTATTTAATTTTTTGTCCAAATAATACAGAAATTCAAACTGTTGCAAAATGTAAATATCACATAAAACATTAACACAATATGATGAATATGAAATTTTGTAATTTTTATTAAAGTGTTACGGATCGGAGAGCACTTTAGCAGTTCAACTGCACTTTAACAATTCTTTGAACACGGTGTGTAATATTTATATTAATTGAAATTTACAAAATATTACTAAACTGAGTGTCTTACTATTACGACATAATATGTTTTGGAGATAAAATACATCGACATTAGAAAGATGCCAAGATATATAATATAAATTATAGACGTAATATCAAATAGGTACTCAAAAGTACTATTAATCTATGTACTCAATATAGTGCCTATAATAGTATAATATTGCTACATACTATAAATTATAATAATCCAAGACTACGACCAATTCGATATGACTATATATCTAAGTATACACGTGCACCTATTAACAGGTAAAGTTACCTGTTAATATTTTAAACTGTGTTTCATAGGTATGCTATTATATTTATCTGTAAATATGTTATTATATTTATATACATTGATTAGTTTACCAATTTTAAGGGCATTATGGTATTATCCAAAATATAAACATATTAATAACTGAAAAACTAATCGATCGAATTTAGAATTAAATACATAAACGAAAAAAGCGAGTGAACATGCTTGGCGAATCACCCTGTATACGGCAATATTCAATTGTGTATACCCATGAATGTTATACTAATTTATGATTTAATCTCAACTTTATCGTAATGTATAAAAATTGAAATAATTTATAACAATAATGTATAACAAAGCGTTTCAAATATTATGTCTATGTAGGTAGGCACTAATAATTATTAACATTTAGAAAAGCCGTGTTAAAGAGGCTAAATATATTCTAAATATATTGTATATTTTATTTACCATCGAAAAAATATAATAATGATAATCATTTGTTTGAAAATATATTTCATAAGTATATTATATTAATAAGTTACTAATATAATAACCAGAAGGTCATTGATAATGACCACGCAAGGTCACATATACTATACACATAATTATAATATAAATAATATATTATAAGTATATAACACTAATAATATTACTGATTAGTGATTAAGTTGTATTGACCTGATCTGTTGACTGTCAGTACAAACGATAATTTTAATATTGTGAGCATATAATATTAAGTTGTGCCAGTCATGTATGTTACGACGTGAGCTAAGTAAATATTAACGATTAACCAAACATATTTCTAAGTTTTATTATTAATAAATGTTTATAAATCAATATAAGAACTTAAGGTTCAATAGGGATTGGACTTTTTTTTCAATGAACTTTTAAATATGGTCTTTAAGTATATATTTAAAAATTTCAAAAATTTTAATTTGAATACAATATAATATAATAATAATATAATTACAGTATATAATTGTGAGCATGCTCGGTGAATCACCCTATATATTCTATATATTTGTGTAATCTAGTAATATTGACTATTGTAATGTGTATGTAGATAACATAATATTATATTATATCGTACCTATATTCTACCACAGAATAATATGATTATACATACACATCTTTAAGCAGTCGGTCTGTATCACTCACCTTTACTTTTTAGCACAACGGAGCTACCTAATCATAAATTAAATCAAGATATTTTATTATTTAAATTATGCGTTGAATAAATTATTATATTGAATAAAATCTTGATTTTTAATATTGTGTCAATAATGTTAATTTTAATACCGCTACAATGACTGATCATAAGATAAATATAGAGTATAGGTACCATAAAGGTAAGATAATATTATAATAACTATATTTAATTCAATAATATTTTACTTAAAATAAACCAAGAATTACTAACCATCTCAAAATAATACTGTGTGTTATGATATTGGTATACAAAAGTTGTCCCATAAATTTGTATAACTCTGAACTCATTCATTTATGATTAATTATTTTGTCATTATTAATCTAAATTTTTTATGTGATTTTAATATTTGTACGTATTTTTAATAGGTAGCATATTGGAATACTGTTATGACCTCCGTTTTTCTACCGATGAGGCGATTGAAAGCTTATAAATTATCAGGCCGGCGGGGGGTGGATCTGTAACGGGGAACATGTAAAATAACATATTATAAATGATACACAGCGGCCCCGTTACATAATACATCATTGTTCTATGGTTACATCTTCTCAATTTCAATCGCCAATTGGTAATTATTTTACCACTTCGTGCAACGGGAAATATAATGTCATACGAGTGGTAAGCCTGTACGGGCAAACGTTGTGGTGAACCAGCCGAGTATCACCACAATTATACTCTCCCTCGTTGGTCTCACTGCCGCGGTTGGTAGTACCGCCCGGTACAGCGACATCCGCAACTGTTGCAGCGGCAGCTCGTTGCCTCGTTCTCTCGTCCCTCCGCCTGCCACCTCGACAACGTATCGTACTATTGTCTATTGTCCGCTCTCGGTTTTGACTCGCGCGACGTGCGCTTTGTTCTGCGCCATCTTTTCCGCCATCTGTACCGTTGACGAAAAGTATGTGCGTTCTCTGCGAACGACGGCTCTCGGGCCCCGCAATGAGACACATTACGTCAGTACGATCGCGGCTCATTTGGTGGTTTAATCGCGAAAGTTCGACGCGACCCGGTCACCGACAGCGAATCTTAAAACCACTCGACCGACGACGACCGCGTGCAGTGACCGACGCACACTCCACCATTATGTATATAATATGTATCATTTCTTCTGAATCGATAAAAAATCTATTATACTCGCTAACTGTGTTATCGATCATTATTATAACGACTGTGGGCCAATCCGGACAAACCGAGTTGCGTCACATTATTGTTATCGGTAATCGCGTCAACATGTCAACAAGTGGTAAATTATTGTACCACTGCACGATTATTTTTATTGCTGTAATTTTACCACGCGCAAAAAATTGTTTTTTTTTTCAAATTTATTAAAATATACATGTATGTGAGTCTGGACAAAAAAATTAGGCTCAAACAAAGCAAAAGCGCCTTATGCCCTATAAAGGGTTGATAAGTAATATTTAAGTATACAATTTACATTGCAAAATCTACAGGGAATACCAACATCCAGCAGTTGTAAACCAGCCAAATATTAGTATAAAAGTATTACCATACTTATTCAAGTAAGTAGTAACTTAGTAATTTAAACTGCTACATAATTATTAAAAACCCATTTTTATTTTTAGAGATGATAAATAAATTAGAAACAGATGATGGCAGTACAATATTTGAACATAAAGTGGTTTTAGCATCGGCTATCAACTGAACCAGTCGTTGATCCCCAGTAAAGAACATAGGTAATAAAAGATGGGAACTATTATAAAAAATTGTTTTTGTTATTTTGTCTACAGGTATTAGAACAAATTTATTCATATATTATATAAAATTTAAAATTTGTTTTCATTCAATTCTAATGAAATAATTATTACCTAATGGTATTTAGAGATAAATAATGAAGATACAAAAGATCATCATGCTTCCAAAAGACATGACTTTATATTTGGTGAAAATTTCAAGTAACGACGGTGATTTCCTTATGAATTCCAACTCAATAAAAAAATTATGTTCTGAGAATTACAGAATCCATTGCTTAAAAAATTTAAACATTAAAAGCTCGTCAACAATTATTGTGGATTTACACGAAACTTTTTTTATTTCCTATAACAACAACTTTTGAGGAACATTTTCAAGTATTTTGACCTAACATACAATTTTTTATTGACAATAATTTAAAAACTAATAGAAATTAAATTTTCTACTCCCATGAAGTTGGCCCTCTGACTTTCCCATAGATACTCTATAGATACTATTGCCAGTATTCAGCAAGATTTTAGCTTCTTATGGCAACCAATGTTAAAAAATGTGCAGTCTATTACTTTGTGACCAAAATCTGCACGATAAAATTGGGAGCCAATTTCACACCGTCCCTCGACTTTACATGCCTATATATAGCACGAAAAGAGTCAAAGTATTTTTAAAATGTAATGATATATAGAAAATGGCAGTAAAAACATCCAGTGAAAATTTAAAAAATCTACGTTTATTATTATTTTTTAGACACATCAACAAATTTAATCGATTTTGTCGAAAACTGTTATTGCATACAACTCTTTGTTTATCTTTTATTTTTTTCCCCAACACTTTTAAAACCTATCGTGAAACCTCTCAAAAGTACCAACTAGATTCACTTTTTCATCAGAAAAGTTGCTGAAATTGAAAATCTAAGCATTATTTTTGTAAAATCAATACATAATTCATCGTTCCACACAAAATCTTAAACTAATAAGTTAAGAAACCTCTTGGATATGCTAGACTTATCTTCAGAATCACCATGTTGGAAACCAATATGTCGACATGTTAGTTAAACGAAAAGATTTAGGGGTTTGTGTAATAAATAACTTTATACACGTCGTAAGTTATATGTTGAAACTTAGATTGGCGATATTGGTGGGGTATTAAAAGTACTTTGTACTAAAATAGCACAGGAGTTTTTGACCGTAGCTGGTAGGTAGGTACTGAAGATTGGCGTCTGGTATCCATACGCCATACTTCAGTACTGCGGTCAAAAACTTCTGCACTATTTAAATACTAGATACTTTTAATGCCGCAAATGCCACCAACCTTATTTTTAACATACAGCTTACGACGTATAGAAAATTATTTATTACACCAACTCCTAAATCTTTTCGTTTAACTAACATATCGACAGATGGTTTCCACCATGGTGACTCTGAAGATAAATCTAGCTATTCAACAGACTTGAGAGTAGCTTTAAACACACCAACCATCACCCACAGAAAACACATAATTACTAGGCTTGTCATCATTTCAAAAGTATCAATTAGATTCACTTTTTCATCAGAAAAGATGCTGAAATTGAAAATCTAAGCATTTTTTCTACTATAAAAGTTTACAAACAAATGTTTGGAGATAAAAAAAAACAATCATTATTTTTGTAAAATCAATACGTAATTCATCGTTCCGCTCGGAATCTCAAACTTATAAGTTAAGGAACCTCTTGGATGTGCTAGACTTATCTTCAGAATCACCATGTTGGAAACCAATATGTCGACATGTTAGTTAAACGAAAAGATTTAGGGGTTTGTGTAATAAATAACTTTATACACGCCGTAAGTTATATGTTGAAACTTAGATTGGCGATATTGGTGGGGTATTAAAAGTACTTTGTACTAAAATAGCACAGGAGTTTTTGACCGTAGCTGGTAGGTAGGTACTGAAGATTGGCGTCTGGTATCCATACGCCATACTTCAGTACTGCGGTCAAAAACTTCTGCACTATTTAAATACTAGATACTTTTAATGCCGCAAATACCACCAACCTTATTTTTAACATACAGCTTACGACGTATAGAAAATTATTTATTACACCAACTCCTAAATCTTTTTGTTTAACTAACATATCGACAGATGGTTTCCACCATGGTGACTCTGAAGATAAATCTAGCTATTCAACAGACTTGAGAGTAGCTTTAAACACACCAACCATCACCCACAGAAAACACATAATTACTAGGCTTGTCATCATTTCAAAAGTACCAATTAGATTCACTTTTTCATCAGAAAAGATGCTGAAATTGAAAATCTAAGCATTTTTTCTACTATAAAAGTTTACAAACAAATGTTTGGAGATAAAAAAAACAATCATTATTTTTGTAAAATCAATACATAATTCATCGTTCCGCTCGGAATCTCAAACTTATAAGTTAAGGCACCTCTTGGATGTGCTAGACTTATCTTCAGAATCACCATGTTGGAAACCAATATGTCGACATGTTAGTTAAACGAAAAGATTTAGGGGTTTGTGTAATAAATAACTTTATACACGCCGTAAGTTATATGTTGAAACTTAGATTGGCGATATTGGTGGGGTATTAAAAGTACTTTGTACTAAAATAGCACAGGAGTTTTTGACCGTAGCTGGTAGGTAGGTACTGAAGATTGGCGTCTGGTATCCATACGCCATACTTCAGTACTGCGGTCAAAAACTTCTGCACTATTTAAATACTAGATACTTTTAATGCCGCAAATGCCACCAACCTTATTTTTAACATACAGCTTACGACGTATAGAAAATTATTTATTACACCAACTCCTAAATCTTTTCGTTTAACTAACATATCGACAGATGGTTTCCACCATGGTGACTCTGAAGATAAATCTAGCCATTCAACAGACTTGAGAGTAGCTTTAAAAACACCAACCATCACCCACAGAAAACACATAATTACTATGGCGTGTCATCATTTCAAAAGTATCAATTAGATTCACTTTTTCATCAGAAAAGATGCTGAAATTGAAAATCTAAGCATTTTTTCTACTATAAAAGTTTACAAACAAATGTTTGGAGATAAAAAAACAATCATTATTTTTGTAAATCAATACGTATTCATCGTTCCGCTCGGAATCTCAAACTTATAAGTTAAGGAACCTCTTGGATGTGCTAGACTTATCTTCAGAATCACCATGTTGGAAACCAATATGTCGACATGTTAGTTAAACGAAAAGATTTAGGGGTTTGTGTAATAAATAACTTTATACACGCCGTAAGTTATATGTTGAAACTTAGATTGGCGATATTGGTGGGGTATTAAAAGTACTTTGTACTAAAATAGCACAGGAGTTTTTGACCGTAGCTAGTAGGTAGGTACTGAAGATTGGCGTCTGGTATCCATACGCCATACTTCAGTACTGCGGTCAAAAACTTCTGCACTATTTAAATACTAGATACTTTTAATGCCGCAAATGCCACCAACCTTATTTTTAACATACAGCTTACGACGTATAGAAAATTATTTATTACACCAACTCCTAAATCTTTTCGTTTAACTAACATATCGACAGATGGTTTCCACCATGGTGACTCTGAAGATAAATCTAGCTATTCAACAGACTTGAGAGTAGCTTTAAAAACACCAACCATCACCCACAGAAAACACATAATTACTATGGCGTGTCATAATTTCCGGTCCATACTGCTATCGGTTGGTTTTTGAGTCATACCATTCTGTATTAACATTTGCTTTAGTCCACGAACCACTAAAATAACCTGTTAAAATTGAATTGATAAAAATATAGGAAAGAGGAATATCTAGTAGAAGTGCCTGGTAATGTGGTAAATCAATATTTTAGGGTGTGTCCACCGGTTGCATATTGTTGTGATGTTATCATTTTGTTTTTCTTTGCCTTAATAAACGTTGATGGCCGGAAAAGAAGCAATGTTAAAAGCTACTCCTCCCAAGTCCTCAATACCACACGCTAAAATAAAGTAGCTCTATTGAGTAGGTACATAGACAAATTGAAATCAATCCAGGTTATGTGATTGATTTTTTTCACAAAAGAAAAGACTGCTAGACTTCATACTATAAAAATATTTAATTTACAATTATACACAAAACTTTATTTAGATAATTATTATTAAAATATATGCTTTTTTTCTTTTTAAGATGATGCTCCAAAAAAAGATTCAATAGTGTTGTAATGTTGTAAACATTGTTTATGTCATAGAAAATAGAGTGATTGAGACAGAAATAAGATTCTTTAAACTTGAAAATTCCATATCCCAAATATGGTATGGGAAAATTCGTCAAAATCTTGATTCAGATAAAATATTCTTTGTTTTTTTTTAATAATACAGTAATATTTAAATCTATGTATAGTTATAATATTATAATAGATGGTGTATCGTATGCTGTGGGTGGTCACAATGGATTTGAAGTTTAGAAAAGTGTTAGAGCATACACACCTAGTACAGGAGTTTGGACTACTATTCCAGACATGCATTTGTGTCGACTAAATGCAGGTATTAAATCTTATAATAATTCTAAATTATTTTATGAAATAGTTCTTTTAAACGTAATGAATTTAAATTAAAATTTTATTTTAGGAGTAGTTTTAATAGATGGTGACTTGTGTGTCGTGGGTGGAAAAGACTGAACTATAGACGGGCCGCTCTAAGAGTGCTACTCCTTCACGCATACAACTGATTGAGCTAGGGAGTATTTCTCCTACTCTACCACCTAGTTGCCGCCGTGAATGCGCAAGTAAGGTCAAATTTTGGTCGCCGCCCAGAAGCGCTCTTACGACGGCCTTAGTATAATAAATTGGATTCTGTAGAATTTTATAGCCCCACCATCAATACCTGGATCATGGTTACAGCGTCAATGAATGTTGCACAAAATTATCCAGGAGTAGTAGGTAGTAGCCATTAATAAGCCACTTCGTTTTAAAATATGTTAACCATACTTAATATTTTTTTTATGTAGTTATACTATCTTATAATTGGTAATATATTTATTGTTTTCCTATTAATTTTACAGTTTTTGAATGTTTTATTAAAATGTAATCGTACAATTTAAATTGACTAAACATAAAATAAAAAAAAAGTGGGTAAGTGGATGTCACTCTGCTGTACAGTAGGTTAGAAGTGGGTCACTGTATAAGAAAAACGATTCTGAGCGAAGACGGTTTGTCAGTCTAGGTATTAGAATTTAGACATATTATATACTTATCTATGGTATTAAAAAATAAATTGACCTATAATAGGTACCTGTAATAAATTCCAAATTAATCATATCACAATATCCATTAGGTACTTATAATGCGTTATACATCAACAACAAACCGTGATAGTGTGATACTATCATAGATGTATAATATTATACTTTAGAAGTTTCAAGTACCCGCAAATAATATTATGGTATCACAAAAATATAACAAAAATAGTTATTTTGGGTTTTTTAATATATAATTTCGTCCACATTTGAACTTAAAATGACAAAACAGTTGATGATGTGATTATTGGATTTACTTAAAAATATATCATATGAAATATTGAAATGTCTTTTATTTCACTATTGGTATAGTATATGCCTATGCTTCTATATAATATACTATAGGTACGTGAATGCATTTTTAAAATAAATAAATAATTGGGTAATTTGTATTAACCATTTTAATAAAACTATAATATAATTATTGATTAATAATAATAATAATATAGAAATTGGACTGTTGAATTATCAATAGAACAAAAATAATTTTGAATTAGAATTTAATATAATTAGTTGTTATTACTTACTATACAAAAATAGTTTAAATAATAACATGTGGTACCTATTTTTTTTTTTAAATTTTAGAAGAATTTATAAATAACATTTTTAAACATGTAACATAAAAAAACATGTTTTTAAACAAAATGTTTAAAACTGCGAACGCTGATATTTATAGAAAAAAAAACTAAAAAAATTTAAAACTGACAATATTCGTTAACAGCTCAAAATATTTGAAAAATGTAATGGTGTATAGAAAATGCTAATATAAACTTTAAGTCAAAAGTTTATGTACCTACGGTCATTTTTTTTAGAGTTGTACCAAAAATCAATTTTCTCGAAAACAGATTCTGCATAAAAATTTCTGTTTTTCCTTAATTTTTCAATTGTTTTTAACAGCCTTTTGAAAACTACTGGGAAAATTTTACTTATGACCCCCCCCCCCTCAAGTACCAACTTGATTCACTTTCCTATCAGAAAAGATACTGTTGAAGAAAATCCAAGCACTTTTACTGTCCTAAAAGGTGATGACAGACACAAAAAAAATTTAAAAATTTAAAAAAAACACATTGTAAAATCAATACATTCATTGTTCCACTCAGAATCTAAAAGTTTAAAATGTATTAAATAATACTTATACTTAAATGTACAAAAGTGTAAGACACAAAATATTTGTTTTTTTCTTTGTTTTCAAGAACTGTTGTAATTCAAAAATGTTAACATTTATTATTATATTTTATACATTATGTAATTTTTAAAACATTTAGATTAATAACACTTAAATAATATGTAGGCAGTTATGATAAGCATTTTTTTTTTTTTTTAATTTTTAACTAAGAATATACCAAAATTGGTCCTATTTATCATAATAAAACAAATACTTGCAACATAATTTGATCATCGATATTTTGAATTATTGTAACTTGTTTGACATAATGAAGTCACATGTCAACTATCAAACTGTAGTTATACAGTATGACCATTATGTTTATTACTATTAAAAAAAATTACTTAAGTATTCAATTAGATACCTAGTTTTTTAAGTTTTATAGCATTTATTTCTTTGTTATTCAATTACTGTAGGGCACGGGTTTCCTGGTTTGCCCCCCCCCCCCCCATTGATAGAATTTAAAATTTTGCAAACCACTGATTGTATACTTTTATCGTAAAAAAATTTGGATCTTCCAATTTGAAAAATTCCTGGGTATGCCCCTGCTAGTTGGTTATGCGGTTCACCCTATATCTACTACTTTGTCCAGCGAGAGAACGCGATGATTCTGCGCATCCCCCCGCGTTACCCTACTATCAAAACCGGTTAACTCATGGCAGGGAGTTACGTGGGGATCCGCAGAAAACCCGATTTTGGTCGAACCACTGCGCGTTCTCTTGCTTAACAGTGTATGTAAGCAGTGGCGCCGAAGTTTTTAAAATGTGGTCGGGCAATTTTAAAACTTCTCGGCCTCAATATCTTAATTATTTAATATAGAGGTACCCTAGCTAATATACATTTATTCATAATCACGGTTTAAATATACTCATGCTCATATTAAAGTTGTGAAGTAAATAAAATATGGCCAGCCGGCCACATTTTTTAAAAAAGAGGTCGGGCCACGGCCCGACGTCACCGTGGACTTCGGCGCCACTGTATGTAAGAATATATTAAGTAATAAGAATATCTGCATTCCGTTATTACTGTAATAACTCAAAAAAGAGAGGAATGAAATGTATACAATAATGATATAAATATAAATAAGACGCCTGTCAATAGTTATATTAGAATTACCTGGTTTAAGCTATTACCTTCCTCCTGATCGTCGGAGGGCTCTCGAGGTCGTGATTCGAGAATATGATCAAATACACCGTACAGTAAGGTTGTAAGCAAATGATTTTACTGCGTGATACCAGGGATCAACACAAATTATTGTACCAAAAGTATTACCTGACTAGCAGCCGTCCCTGGGCTGGCCAAATGTAAACTCCTACACGAATAACCTTTTTACCTGAATCATCATTAAATGTAAACTCCTACACTAATAACCTTTTAAAATTTTTACCTGAAAATCAAAGATATTGTAATCTCCTACATAGAAATTTTTCCCTTTAAAAAATAGGTTAATATTACTTAAATTCACAATTTTGAAGTTGAAAAGCTCAAAATTATCATAACTTGAAAATAATAAATATACATTATTTAATAAACAAACGCTTGAATAGAGCTTGTTTATACGCTGTATGATGATTCTCGAAGGTTAGTTTATATCCAAATTATATACTATACTATACGTTCATATCGGCACTTGCAGTACAAAATGTTTTAAATAGATCAGCGATATGGCATCGAGTATTGTCGAATAACGATAAAACATGATAATCTCGTCTGTGCCGGAAATTTCCGAACAAATTGGCGTTTATTGCCGATAACGTAGTCCGCTCGTAACTGTATAACTGTGTATTGTTTGAGTTTAGTCTAGTGAATCTTTTGCGTCTTTCACCGTTTTGTGCAGTAAAGTTAGTCACTCTTAGTCGTACATTATTACAAATTGCAATGGAATTCATGTATAGTCAGAATGGTAAAAAATTATTAATAGTTGATAAATATAAATTTTTTTTACACTATACTGCAAAAAGTGGCCAAAAAACTTGGCGTTGTATTAATAATAAGTGTCAAAGTAAAATTTACACAAATAATACAGAGGATGGTATGACTAAATAAATGGTTATGACTATTATTTTATTAACACTTTTATTATATTTTAAAAAATTTATTTTAAACGTAAATATGATAATGATTATTGTTTTATTAACATTTTTATTATATTTTTCAAACCATTTTTATTTTATGTGTTAATATATTGCAAGACTGATATTTTTTACAGCAATACGAGCGGTATTAATTTTTTGTAGGAATTAACACTATCTTTTATAGGAGTTAACACTATCTTTTGTAGGAGTTAACACTATCTTTTGTAGGAGTTAACACTATCTTTTATAGGAGTTAACACTATCTTTTGTAGGAGTTAACACTATCTTTTGTAGGAGATAGCACTACATTTGTAGGAGTTTACCATTCCCCCCTGGGCTATGCTGTATCAGTTTTAGGTGACACGAAATAATATTTAAAATTAAACAACTCGAAATAACGAACACGCACTGATTATAGCTCAACGCAAGGAGTCCAGTTGCCGCTCGTAGAATTCGGTGTAGAAAAGTTGTGGTTTGGATGCTGTTTGCCGTCTGGTGCTCATGCACTCGAGAGGGGCTGTTGACGAGATGACTTGTGCTCGTGCACTCTG
>NC_042495.1:84987444-85005044 GCF_005508785.2 Acyrthosiphon pisum
TTATACAGTATACACAATAAGATGTATATTACATTAGTACCTCAATAGTCAATGTAAATATTTATCAATATAACACACAAGAATGGTATTAAGATTGTAAGGAAAATAACGTGTGTGTATTTTTTTGATTCGATTAATTACTTCACGTTTATTTCACATACGTAATAATTAGTTATACAGATACAATTCGGTGATGTGTAATACAGTATTTCTTTAATAAATATTATACTCTTGCGAGTGCACATAGAAAATATTTTAATTCAGGGTTTACATAAATACGGGGGGAATGCGAACATTTATAACTTACGGTTACAGTTCGTGTTTTGTGGAAGTTGGCTGGGCTCGTGTGGCGCGTGTATCCACGGACAACGGCGCAGTCATTGGCACGGTAAAATATTATTACCGGCGTGAAAGGCTTAGCAGAGGTGGTCAGCAGTGACTGAGCTCGGACGGCGGTATGCTGATAAATTGACTTGATCTATGCCGGATCGGGTTGGACGCTGGTAGTCTGGCTGGCAACTGTCGTACGTCTGTTCAATCGGTAGCTGGTGACTCTGCTCTGACGGCGGCACTCTGCGACGGTGGACACGTATTGACTGATAGGGACTCGCTACGCACTGCGATGGTGGTGGAGTATACCCGAATCTTGTATTACATTTTCATATCTTAGATTTAAAAAGAAAAATTTTTATGAATTTCTAACTCGAAATAATTTGCAAATTTTCGTGATTTTTCCATATTTTGTCATTTTTGAACTTTAAATGCTTATAAAAAAAAAATGTGACTAACGATTTTTAATATTTTTCATCTGCCTTTGAAACAATATATTAGGAGCCTTCTATTAAATTTTCAAGCTTTTTTATCCAACAAATAAAATTTTATTGATATTTTTAGAAAAAAAAAGAAAAAAAAAAGAAAATTAAAATGTCCGTACAGAGCTCAAAATAAATCAAAATATTTTGAAAATTTTATGGTGTATAGAAAATGTTAAGATAAACATTTAGTCAAAATTTCATGTATCTACGGTCATTTTTTTTAAAGTTACGCCAAAAACCAAATTCAATTTTGTGAAAAATCGATTTTGCGTAAAAATTCCCGTTTTTCGTTAATTTTTCTTTTGTTTTTCCCGGCGCTTTTGAAAACTACTGGGAAATTTAAATTTTGACCTCCTCAATGCACCAACGATATTCACTTTCCAATCGAACAAGATACTGAAGTTGAAAATCGTAGCATTATTTCGACTACTTATCGTGTACACAGACACAAAAAAAAAAAATAAAAAAAAACACACATCATTGTAAAATCAATACATTCATCGTTCCACTCAGAATCTGAAAACTAAAAAAAAAAAATAGAACATAATCTATAATATAAAAATGAATCGCAAAATGTGTTGGTAACCGCATGCGAGAATTACGGGTTTTGCCACCAGAACATTCAAGCCCCTGCGGTTATTGCTTGTTTTCATACTAGGTACCTACAACTTCAAAAAAAGAATTTCGATTGATTAGATTATCAATTTTTTTCATTATTATATTATTATAATATGATGAAATGTCTGTAGGTTTTTATACTGTTACTTTATTGAAATGAAATAGCAGTACATAATATTAAATTATTGATGACAAAATAATTTTTGTATTTTAGATTTTGAGTGGAAAAAGTCTGCGCACGCCTATGGTTATACCTATATAGGCAGTCCTGTAAAGTATTTAAGTAAAAGTATTCAAATACTTTTTTAAGTATTGAATAATTTTTTTAATACTTTCAGCATGAAGTATTTTGAACAGTATTTTAAATACTTTTTTTTGTATTAAATACTTTTTGGTATTGAATACTTTGGTTTTTTATTTCGAACATTTTATTTTCATTTGAAATTCGGGATCAATCCCCCCCCAGGACCAAAAAAAAAAATTGTGATATTGATGAATTTCTTATTATTAATCATCCGTGTATACACAAACATACGTTATAATAATTTGACTATTGAGTATAACACTATACTTTACCAACAACGAAAAAAGATTTCATAACGAAATTGTGGGTGCCGTATATCAATCAAAATAGACATTTGATCGTACACAGTCAGTTAGTTGCGTGCGGACATTAATACATCTTAATACGACCAAAAATGAAAAGTTAGAAAAACATTAAAACACAATACCAATCTCCATTACTGACTGCCGCCGACTCGGCGCACGTCGACAATGTCATATAAAATGGATTTTCTTATTTACTATTTTAGATTCTGAGCGGAGCGAGAAAGCTATTGTTTTTATAATGGTGTTTATTTTTTTTTTATATATCCTGTTCCTGTATACAAAATTTCTTCCAGAAGGAGTGCTTCGATTTCAACATATTATAGTACCTTATCTTTTAGCAAATTGGATCAAGATGGTACTTTAGAGAGGTTATTTTCTGATTTTCTCCATAGTTATTTAATACCACTGGAAAAACCACCGAAAAATTACGAAAAAACGCTAAAAATGGGATTTTAATTTCTAACGCTTTGTTTATCACCATAGAAACGAATAAAAAATTATAATATTATAATATTAATTCAACTTACATGATAAAATAATTAATAACTATATAAAATATCCAGAGTGACAAACCGTCCTCACTCAAAATAATTTTTCTTATACAATGATATTTTATCATTGAATTCAAGTATAATACAACCCATTATACATAATGACCCCCTTGTAACCTGTGATTGTTAGGAAAATGGGTAGTTTTAAAGAGAAGGTTTTAGTGTTAGTTATTTTTTTTGAACGCAATTCGTGTGCACCGCTGTATAATTACGTCGCTGGTATATGTTTGTACAAAACAATAGTTTGATAATATTATTTTAGATATTGCATGTAATCAATTTAATGTCAATACATAACAATACAATATATTAATATAAATACCTACGTATCAGCTTTTATATATTGAACATTAGCCGAATTGACCATTTGGCATGTAATATGTGTTTATTAAATACAATGGTACCTCAGAAGTGTAGGTTAAAAAACATCGTTTAAGATATTACCCATAGTAATATTGGTTTAAAAAGTACATTATTGGTAACCACTAAGGCACTAATAGGTATCACTAATGGCCACAGACAATTGCGATGGACGGAAAACTTTAAACTGGCATATCATAATAATATAATATTATTATTATATTATTGTTTATCGAGTAACTACCTACCTATATAATATACTATATTGAGCATTAGGTAAATTCTAAACTTGTATAGTGACCAGTGACCACATTATGTACAAGTGTTTAATGTACAACGCGACTTCAATACATTATTAACTATTTTTATAATTGTATTATTAAATTGGTGTTAATTTTTTTTCATATGTAAATTGTAAATTGTAAATATATTATACTTTTGATTTGTAAATATTATAATATTACGTACGTATACGTACCTATATATAAGTAGGTACCTAGATATTATATATTATAATTTGATGCGTAGGCATACTTTAATTTTCGAGACATCTTGTTATTCCTTGCTTATAGTAAGTGTAAAATATTTATTTTATTTTATCTAAACCATCCAAAATTATATATATATCTGAATACCTACATTATATCAATTGAGCACATAAGAAAAACGATATATAATGTGTTTGATAAATTTTTTTAGTATCCTGGCACTTGGCAGTATTATTTGTTAATTTTCGATTGTTTGTCACTGAAACTTACCTAATAATACCTAGTACATACTAACATTTAGATTTAAGACATCCAGTTTATAAATCGGAAATATTGTGCTGCTTTTTGGCTGTTTATTACACCCAGGTACTAATATATTTTATTGGATTAGAAAACGATATAGATATATATATAGAGATATATATATATATATGTACGATGTACCGATTCAATTAATTTGATTAATTCAGTCATTTCAGTTTACACGATGGCTACAAACGAAAAGTATCTAAATATAAGTAAGTGTAATTTAAAATCTAACATGTTATGTATTTAGTTTACATATATTATGGTTAACAAACTTAACGAAGTACTAATAAGTGTAGGTATATTCAAACAAATGTACCTAATCAATTAAATTATTTATTTACCAAATAATAATTATATAATAGGAATATTATATTATGTAATATACCTAATACCTACTCGTACATGGTACATTATAGGTAGGTACATAGGTCAGGACAATATTCATGAATATAAATCAAAATTTAAACTTTCAGTTTGAGATTTATTTATTATAGTTACTAGTTGGGTATCTTTGTAAAATATTATTTTTGAACACTTTTATTTTTAATGTTTAAAACTATTCATGTATAGTTTATACTTTCATATTTATTAAATTTTCCAAAACATTCCATTGTTAGGTTGTAAAAAACAACAGTTGAATTTATACTATAAAGTATAAACCTATTAGTGTAGGTACCTAAATCCATCATCATATTATATATTTTAGTTATACGTGTAATGTACGCCTATAAAATTTCGGGCTATAGGTAGATATGATTAATATTATATAGGTACCTACTAGCTGCCCCGCCTGGCATTGCTCATGCCAAAATTATTATTATTATTAGTGTAACTGTTGAGTGTAGACTGTAACCTGCAGTGCCCACTGGCAGCCCTATAAATAACAGATTATTATTTTTTCTTGAACTGAAAAAAATGTATGTGTGAGCTATCCCTTTGCTTAATAATATGTATGGGTTGCCGGGTTGAAATAGGCTTACAACCTTCTCCACGATTATTAAAAAAAAACTCAATGGCTATCGGATGAGTGGTTTCCGAAATCATTGGCATCAAAGATTCTCATTTTCACATATTTTACAGATATGTATAGATATTGTCTAGGTATAGACGTACCTCGACGTATATTAGTATGGTGCATTGTACCTATACGGTATACCTATTATTTTATTCATTTTTTAGGTATTCAACCGTCGAAACTTCCACGGACTTCTAAAGCCACATTTGAGGTACGTATATTAACTTAATTGTATTAATATATGTATATTTATTTAAATACCTACGTTACAACAATAGACGCATGACAACGACAAACCAAAACTAGGCATTGACTTCAGAAAGAAGTTCTATGCACGTCCTTATATATTCTTATCGTTTTATTGGCATTTGGAATATAATATAGTGTTTATTATAATAGCGTGTTTATTATAGTTGCCCAGAGAAAACTTGAGTAATGCTGAACTCAGTGGAAAATCGACTTCCGATAGAACCAAACGCCGTGTGGCCCACGATGCGTGGTTTCCTCTGCCGGTAATTCCTAGGCTTGCAGTAGCTCCGGTACAGGTGGTTAATCAGCCGAATCCGATAAAAGAGCATGCCTTAAAGAAGGAAGACGTGTGTACCTATAAATTACTTATTAGTTATTATAAATAATAATTTATCCAATTTAATGCATACGATTTATTAAACATATTTTATCTATATTTATACACATAGGTATTACATAATACATATTTTAATGACCATATTAAGAATATAATATAATTACTACGTGTACCTATAGGTTAATTGTAATATGTAATATTGTACATTGTACTTGTAAATTGTAATGATTGTTTTTTTGAGAACAATAACATTAAAATAATACATATTTATCACTCGGCTCAGAATCTAGTAGGTATTAATTTTATATTATAATAATATGATGGCAGTTGGTGCAGTTGGCATGTGGCTAATATTGTAACCTAATATTGTATAAACGAAATAATCTGAATTTTGGTGTTTATACTTACCTAACTAGGTACCTACAGTGTACCGATTTGTTACAAAAATTAATAAATGTAAGTACCCTTATATTATAATAGCATCAAATATACCTCAACTCTTATTTATCAATATGAGATTAAACTTTTAACTCTTCAGACTCCAATTTATGGGATTTTTTTAATAAAACAGAGCTATTCTCCTGCAGTCTGTGGTGAGACATGTGCACTGTCTCATTTCCGGTGGCTATTAAATTAATTAATATTATTGAACCAGTAAACCTATTCAGCATTAATATTTAATTTTATTCAGTATTTTTGTAATTAATGTAGGTAGGTATTCCTATATTATACTCTGCTCTGGCCTTAAATGTTTAAAGTTTATAGGTAGGTATACAGGTAAATTTGTATACCTTATGGCTTTATACGATAATGCAATAACAGTAGGTAAATGGAATCATAGTATATATAAATATATTACTATAATAGCTAATATTATGTTTTATGAAGGTAGGTACCTAGCTTAATGTGTGGTATAGACATAGGCGCACATTGTGGTGGTGGTGGTGGGGGAGGTGGGTGGTAAGCCCCCCAAAAACATAGGACATACAATTTTAAAATGCTATATTGCAATGGTCTGCTTGCCTTTAATATATTCAGCCCCCCCCCAACCTAGTCAAAAGTTGAAATTGCGCCTATGGGTGTAGATATCAGATATGTATAATATAGTATCTATAATAAAAAAAATATGCGAGAAGTGACCAATAAATAATAATAAACTAGATTTAGGTAGGTACCTATATGGTTTTTAATGAAAAATAAAATATTTATTTTTAATTTTTAGAGTTTCTCGCATAGAAAGTCCTGCAATGTAAGACAAATTAACGAGACGGTTGATTTGGATTCAAGAGCCCAACGAAGCAAATCGACAAGTTCTGGTATAATATAATAGAAGCAATATACTACATTAATAAGTATTTTAGTATTTAATTAAATATGATAAAAATTAAAGAAACTGGGGAAGTCTTAAGTCACTTAGCTGTATAGAATAAAGTTTCGATTTTCGAGTGTATACATACTACTTAGGTCCTAAATATGTACCTAGCTCGAAAGTATAAATCATAAATGTATAAATGTGTTAAAATTAATGATAAATCGTATAAGTACCTGTATGTAGGTAATATGGATAAGAAAAAAAAGTCTGTAAGTCTCTATTTCTAAGGAGTAAGGACAATACTGATATATATATATATTATACATTATACGCGTATATAATCATTCAATTATATACCTATATGAATATATGATACCTAATGGCTAATACATAGTATGTCAACTGGAAATAATATATCTTGACACAACTTTGTAATTGGTATCTACCTACCTATAATTTTAGTGTTTTTGTAATATCTATTTTCTAGGTGTTGATGACAGGGTTAAGGCTAACATAAGAGAGTTAGAATTTGACGAAAAAGGGACGAAAAAGAAGCAAAAAAAAGGCAATGTTGACAAGTCAAAATATAAAGACGTAAAACAAAGGGAAAAAGCACGCCCAAGTAAAGGTATATCGAAATTTGTTTCGAAATTCGCATTTTACATCTCATTCCCCGCAAAAACAATTTTGCTCTTATGGCCTTATGCATGTGTTATCGTCCAAAAGTGTATTTCCGAATATTGTATTATCTATCAAATAAATGATTATTATTTGCTGAATTTATTGGGGTTAAATATAAATGGTATTTCACATTATTTCAATTTGATGTCAAAGGCTAAAATATTCGTTAAATCGAAAATTTATTTTTGCAGTTAAGAAAATGATCATTAACATGCACATTGCGAATTTTGGGAATAATTAGACGCTAAATATTGGCATGAAAAAAAAAAATTGGAATATAGAATTATTTAACTTTTTTTGGGGGTAGACATTTTGAAAGAAATTCTTGATATGCCACATAGGTAAACCCAGTCCTGTAAAGAATACTTTTAAAAGTACTTGAGTAAATACACAAATACATTTTTTTTTAAGTATTTAAAATACTATTCAAATACTTTAATTGTATAGTATTACAAATAATACTCAAATACTTATGGTTTTTAAAGTGGGTTTCTAATTATCGTAATATAAACACATATGTAGTATCTAATAGTGTTATCTAATAGTTTAAAGGGAATATTGTTATTCAATAGGTATTTTTAGAAATCTGGTTTTCTTCGGGCTTCGGCTAACACAGAAATACAGAATATTAAATAAAACTATTATTCTAGTATTATTCTTATAATATTTTTCCAACCAATTATTTCGAATAAAAATAAAATGTTTGAAATAATAAACCAAAGTATTCAATACCAAAAAGTATTTAATACAAAAAAAAGTATTTAAAATATCGTTCAAAATACTTCATGCTGAAAATATTTAAAAAGTTATTCAATACCGTAAGAGCGCCGAGCGGGATACTTTTGCTCCAAATATATTTATTTTTTAGTTTAAACCTATACCATAGCTTCAATAACAAAGATAAAAATTACCTGTTCGCGTTGTTTTATATGTATAGATGTTGAGAGGTAAGAACAATTCAAATAAATCCGAATGTCATACTAAGTGACTTACTTACTTATTCCCAAAAATTTGAAGCAAAGTAAAATACATTGCAGGTTACGTTGCACAATGATTAAAATTACCTTACTTTAATGCATATAATAACTATTGGTGCAATGTTTAGTGCTTGTGTTTTAACTAATTTGAACCTATACATAATATAATTTAATAAAATAATTTTTTTTTTTTAGTTGATTAAAAGTAATTTTTCAATACATTTTCAATTAAATTTTAATCCCCTGGATTTTGGACAACTTTTTCGTCATGAGTTTTTGTGTTTTTGAAAACAACTCTTTTCGTGGCATACATCTTGGAGGTGAACTAATAGATTGATGTTCGAAATGTTTGAAAAAAATTGTAATATTAATAAGAACAATATAAAAAAGGTGGGTAAGTGGATGTCACTCTGCTGTACAGTAGGTTACTAGTGGGTCACTGTATAATGGATAGTATTAAATTTGAATTCAATGATATAATATCACTGTATAAAAAAAACGATTCTGAGTGGAGACGGTTTGTCAGTGTAGATATTAGACATACCTATTATAGGTATACTTATCTATAGTAGGTATTAAAAAAAAAATTGATCTATAATAGGTAAATCAATAGTAAATTCCAAATTAATCATATCACAATATCCATTAGGTAACGCGTTATACATCAACAACAAACCGTGGTCCTATCATAGATATATAATAGTATACTTTATAAGTTTCAAGTACCCACAAATAATATTATACAATCACAACAAAATAACTAAAATAGTTATTCCAGGTTTTTTAATATGTAATTTCTTCCAAATTTGAACTTAAAATGACTATAAAAATAATATGTGCTTATATATTTCTTAGAATTTTTGGTAACAGAATTAAATATTTAAGTGAAATCTTGTTTTAAATTTTCAATCCTTAGATACAAAAATTGAACATTTTATAAATTTTTAACTACAAAATAATTTATCAAATTAAAATTTGATCTTTAAATGCTTATAATAAATAAATGTGCCTATGTATTTTTAATATTTTTCAACTGCTATTGTAACAATGTATCAGGAGCCTTGTATTAAATTTTTACACTTTTTGGCTCGATAGATAAAACTTTATTGATATTTGTAGAAAAAAAAACTAAAAAAATTGAAAACTTACAATGTCCGTAAACAGCTCAAAAAGAGTCAAATTATTTTCAAAATTTTATCGTATATAGAAAATGCTAATATAAACATTCAGTTAAATTTTAAAGTTTCTACAGTCACTCGTTTTTTAATTACAACAAAATAAGATAATCGTTACGTAAGAAATCGAGTGAATATCAAATGTTGTAAAAATATGAATTTCAAACGCTCATAAAAATTTAATTTGAGTTTCTTATAGACATTTTTTTTTGATAAAGGTATATTATCCTATAAAGAATCTTGTATTACATTTTAAAATCTTAGTTCTTAAAAGAAAAATTTTTACGAATTATTAACTCAAAATAATTTGCTAATTTTCGTGATTTTTACATATTTTGTAAATTTTTGAACTTTAAATGCTAATTAAAAAAAAAAACTGTGCTTAAGGATTTTTAATATTTTTCAAATATCATTGTAAAAATATAGTAGGCGCCTTGTATTAAATTTTCAAGTATTTTTACTCTACAAATAAAGTTTTATTGACATTCATAGAAATAAAAACTAATTAAATTGGAAACTGAAATTGTCCGTAAACTGCTCAAAACAAATCAAAATATTTTGAAAATTTTATCATGTATAGAAAATGGAAATATAAACAACCAGTGAAAATTGCATGTATCTACGGTTATTTGTTTTAAAGTTACACCAAAAACCAAAATCGATTTTCCCGAAAACAGCTTTTGCGTAAAAATTCCCGTTTTTCCTTAATTTTTCTTTCGTTTTTCACGGCGCTTTTGAAAAACTATTGGAAATTTCAAATTTTGACCTCCCGAATGCACCAACTAGGTTCACTTTCCCATCAAACAAGGTACTGTCGAAGAAAATCGAAGCAGTTTGACTGCCCCAAACCGTGATGACAGACACAAAAATAAAAAAAATAAAAAAATACACATCATTGTAAAATCAATACATTCATCGTTCCACTCAGAATCTAAAAAACTATAATTTCTTATCTCAAAATCGTAATGTGCTACGATTGATATCAATAAATATTTTTTTTGGAGCAATGTTTAACCCCTGGAGCAAAGTATCCCGCCCTTACTAAAAGGTACTTAAACTCTTACTAAAAGGTACTTAAAAAAGTATTTGAATACTTTTACTCAAATACTTTTACTTAAATAATTTACAGGACTGGGTAAACCACATTTTGTATTTAGTATGGTAATGTCTTGAATCAAGTTTGTATCCCACTAATTTTTAATTCAGAGATAAAATTCTTCGATATGTAAAATTATTAAATTCACAACTCTGCCTATAGGTAATGAATAGTTTTTAAGTATATAGGTAATTATTATTATTTATTATCTACCCTTGTCGAATTTAAGTATTTTATACTTATTTATTACCGAGTATTACTTCTCTTACTAATTAAAAGTTATGTTTCTATCAAACACATTTTGGTTAGGTATTTAGTTTCAAATTATGACATCATTTTGAGATGGAAAATATGAATTATAACTTATAACTACATATAATTTGAATTTTTTTGTTTGTGGTCAAACTAAAAGTTAGTAATTAACTAACTAAATAATTTATCAACATAAATAAATAATCCAAGAATAATATAAATACTACATCTAATATGACTTAGAGTTTTTATTTTTGTAAAACCACTTTTGAGGATTATTATCCTAAGTATAAACATTTTTATAGATACCTAACTCAGAAACTACTAATTAAAATTTTTATTTAGATACATTAAAATTTAAAGGAAACTATCCGCTAAATAATTTGCAGTAAAAAAGGGTGGGGGGGGGGGTTTCATTTGAAAAGTAGAAGTTTGTATTGCACGGGACACTTTAAATAGTACAAAAATATCAGAAATTTGAAAATATGGTCTTTAGGTAGATATAATCAAAAAATTAAAAATTAGAATTTAAATAAACATTATATTTAAGGGAAAATGGGTGTGAGCGTGCTTAAAGAATCACCCTGCATAACTTAAGTAGTAAGTAGTGTAATTTGTAAGTAGGTTTAAATGTTTAATGATATTTAATTAGAATTTAGATTAACAGTCATCTATTTTACTTATTGTGTCGTGTAATACAGATTGTACATTTTCTAAAATAATAAAAAAAATTAAAAAAGCAGGTAAGTGGATGTCGCTCTGCTGTACAGTAGATTACAAGTGGGTCATTGTATAATGGTTGTATTAGACTTGAATTTAATGATATAATATCATTGTACAAGAAAAACAATTCTGAGCGGAGACGGTTTGTCAGTCTAGATATTTTATATTTTGTTATTATTTATTTTACCATGTAAGTTGAATTAATATTAAAATATTATAATTTTTTATTCGTTTCTATGGTGATAAACAAAGCGTTAGAAATTAAAATCCCATTTTTAGCGTTTTTTCGTAATTTTCCAGTGGTTTTTCCCGTGGTATTAAATAATTATTGAGAAAATCGAAAAATGACCTCTCTAAAGTACCATCTTGATCCAATTTTCTAAAAGATAAGGTATTATATGTTGAAATCGAAATTCTCCTTCTGGAAGAAATTTTGTATACAGGATATAAAAATAAAAAAAAAATAAGCACCA
Source organism: Acyrthosiphon pisum (assembly GCF_005508785.2). Taxonomy (NCBI): domain Eukaryota; kingdom Metazoa; phylum Arthropoda; class Insecta; order Hemiptera; family Aphididae; genus Acyrthosiphon; species Acyrthosiphon pisum. The sequence goes on from NC_042495.1 coordinate 84,999,485, forward strand.
TTGTAAAAACAATAGCTTCCTCGCTCCGTTCAGAATCTAAAAGATTTATTCTTAAATTAATTAATTAATTTCTATTGTAATTATATACTTATATAGAAACATGCTCCAAAACATCTGCAGGCAGTTGATTTAAAAAAAATTGAATATTTAAAATTAAATTTAAATACACAGATAAGGTTAAATACATTGTCAAATACTTGTCTTAGGTTTAATAATATGCATAGGTATTTAAAGTTTTTTTAAAGTATTTTTGCCATTGCCAGTATTTTATTATGTACATACCTATATTATGTAAAATATAATACAATATATTCTTTTAGGTTTGGCCTAATGTGGACACAAAAAGAAATTTGTTGGCCCAAAGGTATCAACAAACTATACAATCAGGCATTAGCCATATGACAATATTGTCCCATCAGATTTAAGTTTCAGTTGAAAATCACTGTATGTTTATGCAAATAAAGTATAAATTGTTAACTAAAATAAAAATTTATATTCTGCATATTTGTACATATTATTCTATTCTGCCGTGCACATTTAGATAAATATATTTCTTTAATTACTAGTGTGGTTGAGCTAAACCGTCGGTACTCGGTACTAAATATTATTATATATTATATGAAAAGCAAATTTAAAAATCTGATTATTGACTATTGACTAGTTACAGTGACAAGAAAAATATAATTATTTAATCTCTTTTTAGTATTATAGTAATTCATTTTTATTGAGATAGTGTAAGAAAAAAAAATTATTAAAATTTTTAAAAAAAGAATTCTAAATATATAGATACATCAATTCAAAATTGAACGTTCAAGAGGACAGCACACATGTGCAATATCCCAGTGATACATATCAGACTCAGACCCTGATACTAGTCTCTAGAGAAATCTTGTTTTGGTACATATCAAATTTATCTTTTTTTAGAAACCTTTTAATGTGAGATCAAAATATTTCAGTGATTTACTAAGTACAGCATAACTTCGATTATCCAAATGTCAATCAACCGGACGAGAAAAAAAATGTTTGGTCTTTTAATAACTCGTAAATCGTAATCGTATTTTGTCGTTCCTCAGAATCGTAATAGATATTATAGGTATTCTTCCGATAAGAATAGGTATTCTTAGTAAGTCAGTTGTTGTCTAATCTTTTGTACAGTTTAGTCTGTCAATCGTTATAACGTCATATAAATATGTAATAATATGTCAATCATCCGGATATTTGCTTATACAGACCACTCTTGACATTAATTAATCTGGATAATCGGAGTTCTACTGTAGTACATATTTTTTAGCTAGATAATAAATAACAATAAAATTATAAATTTAATATTCCCTAGTTTCAAAAAAACAATTGATATCCAATTAATTTTTTAACATAAACCTTTCTGAAACTAAGTAGTTAATATGAGATTTGTTTTTTATAATGTTTGCTTTACAGTAATCCATCATTTCCAATTCGTCTTTAACTTCAATTGTCAGTTTTTCCAATAACATAACCATTGGCTTAATTTGTTCTTCAACTACCCTGTAAAATTATATTCAAACAGTTAATAACAAAATACATTTTAAAGTTTACAGTTTATAATTTACCGCTGTTGTAAATCAAGCTTTTCATTAGTTTTTTCAGTAAAATTTTTCCAGTAGTTCAACTCTCGATTCATTTGATCGATATTTTCTTGCATATTGTTAATAAGTTTACTTAATGGATTTGCAGACTTTGTTATGCCTTGAATGAATTGCCTGATTGTATCCATTTCTTTAGTTAACATCTCTTGATCTTTAACATTTTTTCCTTCCCATTCCTAAAATAAAAAAAGTTAAGATATATGATAATTTTTCTAATCTTTCATAGCTGGTAATTCACTATAATTTTAGAGGGGGCTAATATTTAAAAAATATTTTATTGCATACATAGGCTTGCACAGGATTTTGTGTCTGATACAGCACATATTTTTAACTGGCCTGACAGAACAATTAACTGCTCACATTGCTCAATGATTTTCCCAACTATGGCATAGCCAGAAGGTGCACGAGGTAAGTTTATGTAATCATTCGATTATAGTATGATAGAGTATTAAGAGACTGTCAGCGCAATATTTGTTTATTCACTCTGGCTCACACGCAACATTTACAAAATGTATTTACGCAAAATCATTTTTTCTATGTGTTTGAGTAATCTTAGAGTAAAGTCACCCATGAAAAAAAAGATAGAGAATAATACTTTTGAGGGAATGACATATCGATTTGTCTAAATATTGCCTCAAAACAATTTAAACATCATTTAAATTTACAACATTTTTTTTATTTTTTTGAAAGTTTTTGAATGGCAATGAGTCAAAGTTTCAATTAAAATTATTGAATTTTTCAACAATCATACTAGAATTTTATGAATTATTATGAAATTTTAAGTATTTTTAAAAAAATTAAATTTAAATAATTTAATAATATCTGCAAATCTACGGATACAAAAAAAATACTTAAAATTTCATAACAATTCATAAAATTCTATTATGATTGTTGAAAAATCATATCACCATCACCCAATTTTTGTCTATGGTACTAGAACCAATATAATTCAAATAATATTTTTACATACTATTTTTGAAGAGTCTGTCTTCTTTTTAATATTAAATTCCATTTGTGTTTGAAGTATTTGTGATACAAGATGACCTTGTCCATCTTCCTAAAGATAATATAAATTCAATTATTATTAGAAAATTAATTAGCCATAATTATAAAAATAGTAACGTTACCTGGGTATAAGAATCATAAGTTGACTTATTGTCATTTAATACTTCAATTGTAACAATATTGTCATCAATGTCATTTATTTTGTCATTGTTTTTTGAAAAAAAACTGTCTGAATGTTTAGGAATCCTAAAATCACAACAAATTAAATTTAACAAAACAAGACATATTACCTAATTAATCAACATTTTATTATTATATACTCTGTAAATGTATTTGATTGAGGACGACGATTAGGCGCTGGTGGTCTTGAACTTTTTGGCCTTAATGGTTTACTAATATTATGAGTTTCACTTAATTTCCGTAGTGGATTCTCTTCTGGATTAGTTTTTTCTATTGATTCAGAAGTTTTTTTTTCTGTTTTGGATTTGATTGCTGATTGTAATTTGTTTTCAATTGGTTCTCTAAATCATACAGTAATATTTTAGCAACAATGTATGTAAATATAAAGAAAAGGTTTCTAAATTACTCAGTTTTAACAGAGCTATCCACAATATTCTTTATTTCTTCATCAACTGGTTTTACACTGAATTCTCCATCATATTTTGTTGTTGTATCCATCTCCATACTAACGGGTTCATCGTTTTTAACCACTGACGATTCCAAACTATCAGATTTTTGTATTTTTTTTTGGGAATCATGATCAATATTTTCTTTTACTTTTTTTTCTAGTGATTTGGTTTTTTCTAGAGATTTGGTTTTTTCCAACAGTTTTGATTTATTTTGATTATTAATTTTTGTAGTTTCTGGTTTTTTAGTTTTTTTATTAGGTGAAATTTGTTCTTTAACCTCTTTATTCTAGATAAAAGTATATTTAGGTAATAATTGTTATCATATATAATAACAGGCACAACTAGAGAGGGAAAGGGTAAGGAGCTAAGAAGAAGAAAAGTACCACCGAACATTTAAGATTCTAGTTTTTGTTTTTTCATTGGTTAGTGATTAATAATCCTATGTCCACAATAGCATAAAACCGAACATTTTTTGTCTAGTTGCCCCTATAGTCATTAAGGGAACATTACAGTTATATTTGTAGTATCTGTCTTACAAGTGCATAACATAGTACATATTCAACTCAGTAGATCACATTTATCTCTGTTAGTTTAAAAATGTGAGTGAATTGACCTCTTATAAAATTTAAAGGTATGATTATTATTTATTATCTATACAATGATATAGGCTTTTTATTATATTTTAATTTTAAAGCGAGTTATGAGTATTTCAAGATGTACAAACAATTTACAATTTTAAAATACTCATAATTTGTTTTAAAATTAAAATATAATGCTTATTACTGTTAATTTGTTATCTAATTTGTTATCTAATCGTTATTACCTACATATTATGTATTATTGTTTAACTGCCGATTGGCGTAAAATATATATATAAATAAATAAATAAATAATAAAAAGCCTATGTCATTGCCAAGATAATAATCTTACTTTTACATTTTATAAGAGGTAAATTTTTTTAATTAATGGAGTTAAATGTGCTCTGCTCAGAGTACAATTTGGTATGTTATGCACTTGTAAGACGGAGACAACAAATGCTACTGTTATGTCCCCTTAAGAGGAAGTCAGTGCACTATTTGTTTTCTCTCTCTAACCCACGCTCAATATATCAAATTTACGTTTAGCAGTACCAACAATATGTTGTTACTTTTTGTAATACAGTGAATTCATCTACAATCAAACTTTAAGTCAAGAATGTTACATGTGTCGCTATACTATCTATTTTACAATATTTTAATTTTTATGTAAAATACTACAAATTAAAAGTTCTTATAAATTGCATAGAAATTAAAATATCTTGAAAAAGCAAACATAAGGACACAGTTAATGTTCTTAACTTAAAGTTAGGTTCTGACCAATGTAAATTTGCTATTTTACGCATGGGCCAGAGAGAGAAATCCAATGGTACACTTATATCATCTTTAATAATAATATATATTTTACTTTTGTTTCTATTCCAAAAACAATCGCTATAAGCAACTCCAAAGTCTTTGTTACTTCAAGTCCTGCAACAATTTTAGAGGGTCTTGCTGATATTGTTTTATTTGTTGTTGATTCTGGAAGCAAAAGATTGTTATTTAAAATATAATATTATGTAATTAAGGAAGCAAAGTAGGTACCTATAATATACATATTAGTTATTTGAGAATGCAGTATGGTAATAATTAAAATACGAGTAGAGTACATTTTTTTCTCACTATGTTTTCTTATATGGAGAGGTGCTCAGAAGCATTTTAAAAATATTTAGTAGTTATACATTGAATACACAACTACTGTATTTTTCTACTTTGATGATAAAATATATTAGCTGATTCTTAATTTTAATGAAAATACATTTATTTTAATACTTCTTATACAACTTACGAATGGCAGTTATAAGCTTTTCTAAAAATTTGATTTTAGTTTCTTTAGTAGTAACATTTGTAGATATAATTTCTTCATCAGTGAAAACATCTGTTAAATAACCAGTACTTTGGATAACCTGAAATGTTAAAATAATCTATTAAAATACTTTAAATTCCTCAACAATAGGTATTACATTATCACTGTGAGGCATCATGGGGTCTTGGTACACATATACACACCAGTACTCACTGAGGAAAGTGTACCAATCCCCATGCAAGCCCAATCTCAAATATGTAAATATTTTCTTAAATAAACGATGCTGCATGAGGGCTAAGCAATGTGCAAACAGTACGGCCAAGGTATTACATTATTCAATATTTCTCTAATATGATATCTTGTTGTTTAGTGCTTTTTTGTGCATTGTTTTATTTATAAAAAATACAATACTATGTATAT
>NC_042495.1:85005235-85076664 GCF_005508785.2 Acyrthosiphon pisum
CCCCCTTTATTTGCGCCTATGGTAGTAGGTATTAATGTAAAATAAAAACATTTTAATTAAATAAATAAAAAAAACACCTTAATTTGAATACCTACCACAAATTTATTATGAAAATAATGATTTTAGTGTATAACTTGAAGTAAAAATAATTGTCTTTGTAATAATATACCTATTGACCAAAACAGAAAAACTGTTTAAATAATATAATTGAGCCATTCAAATTATTAGTGGTGAATACACTTGAAAAATAATTAATAATTAATCCTATATTAAATATATAAAAATTTTAAATAGAAACCATTGATATTTATCAATTCCCAAGTAATAAGGAGCATCAGTAATATTTTGAATAACAGACATTTGTTGAATCAATACAAATGTTGATTGTTTTTTGTTACATTTAAATAATTAATACTTACATTTGTAACAATATCATGAAGAAATTTGAATGGTGGTTTACTTAGTAGTTTTTCTGTTAGCTGTGGCTTATTTATATATTTTGGTAGAGATAATTGTACTCGTTTTATTAGTTCTTTATTCACAGAATCAGTCATAGCTACTAATGAGTAATTACTAATAGGTATGAATCTATTAAATAGGCAGACTACTGTTTAATTTAGTCACTAGTTTTAAATACAATATTCTAACTTAAAAACAAAACCCCTTTTATGGTTATTTGTTATTTAAGACCTTTTATTAAAATAAATTTAATTAATAAAAACTATAAAGTAACTTGAGTCTTGAGTTAATAATTTATATTTTACATTTTACAATGATAATACTTAATACTAAATACTTAAACGTTTGATAAGAATAAAGTGGTAAGTTGTATTGATAAAACTGTTATGACAAGGGATGTGATAAAATTAAAAATACAAACTAGGTAACTATCAAGTGGCAAGTTCTTCAAGGTGGATAGATGGATACGTATTTAATAAATTATAAATCCACCTTGGTATTTGATACGTCTTGATGAGATTCATACTATACAATAAATAATAATCATAAATCGATGATAGAAGTATAGAACATGAATATAATATATTGATTTTTACATGTACTATAAAATTCTGTGCTTAAAAATGATAAAAAATTATTATTTATTAAAAAATTAACATTGCATTTTTATTTTTTCCTTTTTAAATTTCTTTAAAATGTTACTGAACATATATCTTGCACATATTTGATTTGAAACAAATGATTCCTTTCTGTCTATCTGGCTCTTGTCTTTGTTATTCATTTGACGAATAAATATTTTTACTGTATTTTTTGATTTAACAATAGATTTACCCAGTTTCTCATCACATTCATCTTTAAAATTGTTTGTTACAAAAGTTTTTGAAGTATTGGTATGGTCTATACTTTTACAATCATTATTATTGAATTTTTTCTTTCTCTTACGTTTTTTTCTAGATTTTTTTGGCATTTCAGTTAGATTATTATTATTTTCTGGTTCTTCATTGAGATGATATTCATATACTTTAACTAACTCTCCATTTTGCTGGTTGATATTTTCTGATGTATTTATAATACATTTTTGTACCTGATAAGTTAGTTCTTCAGAATGTTTATCAATTATGAATGGTTTATTTATTTTAATGTTATCTGTAAAATGTGTTTTTAACGCTTTACAAAAATTCATTAATGAACATGGTTTATAATCCGTATAAGATGGATCATACTGGCTAGTTATTTCCAATTGGTGTGCATCATATTCTTCATTGGTAATAAACTTGTGATTAAGGGCATATTTTAAATGGTTAAGTCGTAGTTGAATTGCATGGTGATCAATAATACCTTGGTCATATAAATTTTTCCAGTATTCAAAGCTTTTGCCCACAATGCTGTAAATATAACTGGAAATTATAAAACTAAAATTTGGATAGAATTCCATAAAAATAATTATAAAAAATATAATACCTATCAATATATGTATGTATTATAAGTACTAAATTACATTATTTAAATGTAATATTATAATATATAGTATATAGGTATGTTACCTTTCGCTATGAGCTAATATGTCCATAGTGATAAAACTATAGTTGGTATAAAATTATAACAATTATTTTTAAAAACAGTCTCTATAATAAATATTAATAGTATACACTAAGAGCAAAAAGTTAAAAGCCGAAAAAAATAGTTGTGAATTACAAACATTTTAAAATTAAAAACAATTCAAACAATTTAATGAAGATTGCAGAAATAGAATGGCTATGATTTATGATCAATAACAATATTATGTCGAATTATGACGAAGATCGTTATGTACTATTTAAAATTTTAAAATAAAAACCATAAACCATAATTGTTTTTTTATGTCGTCTGTTATGTTAATTTATAAAAATGAATTAATTGTAATATGTAAAAACGAAAATTCTAGGGATTTATATTCAAACCACAAACAGAAATTATAGAGTAAAGCCGTAGAATAATGTATTATATAATTTATAATATGATAAGATTTGATTATAATATCACAGAATAAAGATTATTCTGTGATAATATTTTGTACAACGGTCTTTATCATTTGATAACCCTTCTCCTTTTCCTTATTTTCTTTTTCTTTTACGAAATTGCATTTTTCGCGTTATCTGTTGTGGTCATTTTTTGCTTGGGATCTATTAGGTGTGACGATTTTTTAAATATTTTTTGCGGTATCGAGATCGCTACCGTTTATCTGCTTGTTTCTCGTAATTCTTTCCCATTACTTTTGCCATTTCGTGTGTTGAACTTATCGTTGACTGTAATCGTGTTGAAACAAAAGATGTTTGTGTGAACTAAACGTCTACACCGTTGTAATGGATTTGTTTTCCGCCGAAGTTAACGCTGTTGTTGTTGTGCGTAATCGTCTTCGACGTAGTGCCTCAAATTAAAATTACTACCTACTCACTTGTTGTCATGAAGCTTTAATTTGTGGGACAATTTTAACTTTCGTATCAAAGGTATTGCACAAGATTCATTAAATATACATGTGTAATGTTATTATTAGATTTAATTTAAAACAAAATATTCATCAACTGGTTGAGTAATAATAATAATAATAATCAAATAGGTATTTATTGATGTTGCATGATACTTTTCTGTTTATAATTTTTAATGTAGGTAGCATATTATTTAGAATTAATGATATTATTTTACCAACTAGATCACTTAGAACATCAATATTTTTTGCAATTCGTTTAAAAATACTTATTTTTGAGAAAATATATTAAAATTTTTTGTGTTGTTTTATTATAGGTCAAGTAGCATTGTTTCACAGATCAAATTTTCATTCCTCTAATACTTGCATAACACATATTTCATATTTGTTCTTAGTTGGTAATTATTGACTTGCAAAGTTTTAATTTTCTTTTTTTGTTGAATAGGTATGTTAATATTAAATATTTCATTAAATAAAAAAACTACATAGGTATTGACTTAAAAATAATTCTCGTGTTATTAATTAATTTTATATTCAATTTAGTAATATTTGTTATAATCACGGGACATCATAGAAGTTAAGACATACTATTTTAAAATATAATATTTAGTTACTATTCAATTAATGATTTTTAAGTCCTTAACATATTGATGCTATTTGATCTCCGGCGTTCACACAGTATCAGAATATTAAAGTATTTTTACAGATACCGTTGGTTGCACTTTGTTATTATATCCATATGGCATACACCATATTGACTGCCATAATTATAGTATTTTTAAATGATGATGTAGTGTAGACAATTTCACACATAAAAAAGTATTGAATTAATATATGGAAATAATGAATGACATCGAAAATAAAAAGTGGCTCTGTAGGATAAATAGTAATGCGACCAACGACAGTAAATGTGTTGATGGCTTACAGTGAAAACTAAAATTTCATTTGGTAGGTAGGTATAATTGAAGTAGATACCTATCATACCTATTATGTAGGTATCCACTTCAATTAAGTTGGGTATTGATTTATATTTTCCATCTAGATGCATTTAATTTAAAGTATATATAAAAGTCAATGTAATTTTACATAAACTTATTAGAAATTATGAAATATCTCAATTCAATAAAATATTAATATTGACTTAGAATATTATTTAATATAAATTCAAATCAATAAATGTGCAAACGACTAGTTTCAATGTGAAAATGTAATTCATTTTTAATTTGTAGCCAACGCTACACATTTCCTGCTTAATAAATACAATGACCTGTTAAATTAGGTTACAGAATAGTCAAAACATATTTGTTGTTTTGTTACCATGTTAATATTATTATTTTAGTATTAATTTATCAGAACACTGTACATTTTTGAAAATTTTATTTTATCAACGTAGGTATCAATAAATACAACACTGAAGGTATTATTAATAAAATATAAATTTTAAAATTCTCAATAATTTAGTAGGTACCTTAAATGCTTAAGAGAATATCTAAATCCTTAGTTTAAGTTATAGAAACAGATGTTAAATATTTTATACTAAATTGCATATTAAAATAAATTTAGATACCTAAAAGTTTAAAGTATTTTTCGAGGTATTTTTATTATTATGAATTAAAAATATTAATAGTAATCAAAAGAGTATGCAATCGATTAAATACCTAATGACTAAAAATTAATAAATTTTACTATGTTAAATTATAATTTTAGCCGTTTGGTTCCATAGCAGTAACTTTTAAGACAATATTTAAATTGTTTTTCTATTTTAGTACCCTATTAATTTCTGCTATGTATTAACTAGTTTATACTCTTTTAACCTCCCTAGTTGCAACCTGTATCTACCTATACCTAAATGCATTACTTAATTATTTGATATAATTAAATTTCAGTTAAAAAAAAAATTAAGTTTTACTGTTTTAGTTTTTATATCAATAGATAAATGTATAGATAAATGTGGAGATTTAAACTTAGATAAATATAGCTTTAAAAAAAATTTATTTTGTAATCGATTCAATCAAATAAAACAATTGCTTTTATATGTTAGGTAGGTACTTAAAATATTTAGTTTTAATATAGGTATACTGTTCAAAATAAGAAAACATTTGGCAGCTGCTAAAAATTAATCTTAGTTTATGCATTCTACTAAATGCTACTCATAGTTAACTGAATGTTTTCGAGGCAATTGACAATAAATGTTACGACACAGTTAGAAATTGGCTATTACGGTGACTCATTTTAGAGCAACCTGTTTGTACTGCGGGATTTGATATGGCTTCACAAATCTTTTGAAATATTCTGCCAAGTGGTTTTTTTGGTTTATTTGGAAATACATTTAAGAACTAATATACCTGCATAAAAATATTCAATGTTGGTACGAATAATAGGTACGACCATTCCTCGCAAATCATAAAACATATTTGTTTATTTAATTTGTCTGTTTAAATGATTTGTTTAATATAATTGTCTTGAAATAGGTACCCATTATATTACAGTATTAAAAAAAAATTAATTAGGTTTATTATATTAATAAGGCATTTTAGAGTTTTTTTTTCTGGTAGGTTTGTGTAACAGATAAAATACCTAACCTATTATTTTTAATTTTTAATTTTAATTGTTTTAAGAGTACCTACATCATACACGTAGACATGTATTGTCTCCATCTTAGTGTATATCATACCGACAGTTCCAATTTTGTGTTGTTTACTAAAATATGTGATTAATGGATTGTACTCTTATCAAACTTAAATGTAAGGTTTGAACATTAGTTTTTTTATGATATTTTTATTTTTAAGTGAGTTATGAGTAGGTATATATAATATTAATACTTAAAAATGCTTATAAACTTTTTAAAAAATAAAATATTGTAAAAAAAAAATGAGGGAGTACAGATGATTGTCTTAACTTGAATTTTATAACTTATAACACAAAATTGGATTTACTAAACACAAATTGGTATATTGTCCATTTATAAGACAGGGGCAAAACATGCGGGTATGACACCCAGGATATTTTTAAAACAATTCTAATTTGTTTATAAACATACAACTGTACAACTGAGAAAAAGTCTTTGTTACTTATACATTAGTGGGTAATTAATTTTTTTTTTTAATCTGTTTATAACTAATATTACCTAACCATTAACTAGTTTAACTGATATTTACAATAAAATCTGATTATATTCTAGTCAAAGTCAGTAAACAAATTTAATTTGTTTGTCGAAATTATGATTAATTAGGTACCTAATTCAATTTTTTTTAAATCTTAGGAATTATGTAATTGCTTAAAACATGAATATTAATTTTAATAACCATTATAAATTTATATTATGCTTTATATCAAGATATTTATTAATCTTTAATAATATTTATTAGGTAGCTAAATAATTTTTAAGCTCAGACTAATTTATTCTATTTTAATTTTAATAGATTCCCAACCAAGTCATTTTGATGTTTTATTGAATGAAGACAAAATTACCATTAAATACGAGATTAACTCGGAGATTAAATAGTAATTGAGTCTTAAAAGTGAATTATTATTTATTTATTAATCATTACCACTTATGTAATTTTTATTAGTACTCATATACTTGATTTATTTATTCATGTTTAAAAATAACAACTCATTATTAAAAGTACCTTATTTATTATATTAACTGAATCTACTTACCCAGCATATTATTATTATTTTAAATATATGTTTCCATTTTTTTGTGTATATTATTTTTACCTCGATTTTTATTATCCTTCTACTTTTTTAAATAATATTTTTTTTTTTCAAAACTTTACTCGTCACAACAAAACATCCATGATAATAGAATAATCTTATGATAATCAAAGATACAATTTTTGGTTAAATGGATGATCATATTAACTAGGTATATACATTTATAGATTTGTGTAGTAAAAATGTAAAATTTATTTTTAAAATAAGTTCTTAGAGTACCATTAGACTTGTGTTGCATCTATATTTTATAGCTCAACTGAATATATAAATACGAAATGCCTTAGAGATTTTTTACTCATTTTTAATTATTTGGTTTCTACTCATTTTAAAATCTACATAGGTAGGTATATAAATGGGTAAGTATACTTTTTTTTTTTATTTTGAATATTTTATTATAACACAATTGTCAACCTTTTAATTCTGAAAAATAACTTATTACTCAAGCTGTATACATTTTTATTTCTATTATTTTGATTAATTATATAATGATACAAATGATTAGTTTCAATATGTGTGTTTTGCATAAGTACTAATAATTGTTGTGAAGGTACCTAGGACCTAGGTACATATAATTTTTTGATTTCGAACCATAAATATGGTAGTATTTTTAAATTGTTTAGTGTTAACACACTTTATTACAATTTACACCAATCGTTTGTAGACTATGGTCTATGACTTGTAAAAATAATACATATTTAACAATAAAATATTAATACTTATACCTATGATATAGCATAATATATTTTAGTTATTTTAAACTTACAAAACCAGGAAACTATCTGTTTTATAATGGATTTTGACTTAGTATAACTCTCCATTGATCAGGTCACTGTTATGAACGAGTTAAATTTGATTTCAATTTAAAATTTTTGTATAGGAAAAACAATTTTAAGCAGAGATGGTTGTTAGCCTCTATTATAATTTTCTGATGATATTTTATAATTTACCAATTTATATTACTATAAGTTTATATTAATACAGTTGTACTAAAATTACAAGATATTTGATAATTTAAAAATGTTATCTATGTAAATAAAAAACGAATTAAAAAAGACGAAAATTTCAATTGCTTATAAATAGATGAAATGCAGGGGCGTAATTAGGGGGATAGATCTCCCCAAAACTTTTTTTTACCGCTAACATTTTGATCAAAGTATTGATAATGACCATTCATGTTTGCTAAAAACGTATATCCCCCCCTCCCCTAAATGCTAATTTAAATATTTCTTTTTAACATTTTAAGTCTTTATGGTTACTTTTCAAAAATTGACTCAAAAAATTGAGTAGCGTAAATACAATTTCCCACTGTTTTTAGTTTTAGTTATTCCCGATTATTTAGAAAAGTACGTGGATAATTTTACTCTTCATTAAAATTGTTCATACATATTGTAAGACATTTCATATAAATGATAAAAAAAAAATATAGACAATAATACAATATAGTCCACTATAGCATATATCTATTTAATGCTTTTGATGTGACCTATTGGCTAATAATAGCTCATAAGCAAATAAGCAATACATATTTCCGTAATATGTATCGTTTATTCTATAGGAGTATGTAAAAAATTATAATGAATTAGGTAATATAATGGCTAAATTACATAAACAATTTTTTCAGTAAATATTTCATAATTTAAAAACATAAAATGTATATATAGTAGGTATTTCACTATAATAGTAATGAATAGACCTAAAAAGAAATCTAGGGGTGCTAAAGACAGTTTTGTTTCAATGACTATGATAATTTGGGAACCCCTGAGGCCACTTTATTGTTATATGCTCCTTTACGGTATACCTACCTATTTATTTTATTTATTAGGTATATAAGATTATAAATATAATGTAGTATACTTTGTTTTGTACTGATGATACATTTATAGATCATAAAGAGGCATGATAATTATTATATCATTTGTTGTATTTTTGTTGTAACAACGCACCTACACGTAATTTTTAGTGAGTGCAAATAAACATGTGCTGCGAAAACTCGATTTCCAAATTTTACGTATTATACTATAATTTATTTATATTTGCCGTTCTTTACAATGTTAGTATAATCAACAAAGTAGATAAGTGCATAAGCAATAAGCATATACAATAATATGGATGATAGCTTCAAGTAATTATAAATTTTACAATAATTTTAGTTATAAACTTCTAGAATATAAATTTTCATTTTCAAAAAGTCTATATTTTTCATTTATAGTTATTTTATTTTTACGTATCTCAAAAAGAAAATATAAATTGTTAAAAATATATAGGTTTACATATATTAACTATGGACTAAGTATACGGTTTAAGCTTAAGGGGGCTGCAGCTCACGTATTTTTCATACGTTTTAGACCAATAAGCGGTGGTAAATTACACATACTTCGGAATGTCCGATTTAAATTTTTTATACATGTTTGAATTCATTGATAAAATATCTAAGTTTCTTAGGAAGTCCATTTTCAATTTTAAATTTAAAATGACCTTAAAATAACCATTTTTTTTTTTTAAAAATCCCATGAAATAATCGCATTACATTTGTATTTATTTTGGGCACATCTGATTTTAAATAAAAAAAAGTGATTCCTAAGAAACATAGTCTAGAAGTTTATAAATTCAACCATTTTTTCAAAATTAAAATCTGTCAAACCAAATTCTTCCAGTTTTGTCTAGCTTATTGGTCTAAAAGCTACTTTTTTTCATTGACTGGAGCCCCCTCCTGCCCCATTAAGGTTTATTTTATGATAAGGAATTTAAATATATTTAAAAACACAATAACAAACAAAATTAATGTTTAGATTGGTCAAATCTACATTAGTTTTAAAACCGGCTGCATGCAGCCCCCTTAATTGAAGATTTTTAATATTTATAAATTAAATTGAATTAAACTAATATTTTATTATTTAGTTAAAATAATTATTTTAATATTTTTGTTTTTGTTTTTATTATTAACTGTTATTTGTTAGTTATTATCAGTTATCTTAATTTAAATATTTTAAGTACCGTAAAAATAAAAGAACTTTGTTAAAACATATTTGCAAATTTACTCTTGAGCTTGGATCTTAAATTTCTAATACGTAAAGTATTTTGCAATTATTTATTCATATAAATAGACATTTTTAAAATATAATATAATTGGTTAAGGTAAATTTAAACTGAATATTTGTCTATTTTTAAATTATTTTAGTATATTCGTCATTTATTTCCGCACTACCGTACAAATATTGAACAAAGTGATTTTATTTTTAAACAAATTCATAAAATAATAATAAATACAAAATATAATAAAATATATAATACATTTTCATAAATTTGTTGGCACAGTAAGTTATAACAGTTATTTTAAATAATTGACAACATTTCCTATAAATACATTGCCCATGACCCGAAAATTTCCAAATTTTATATTGTTTTGTCTTTTCTAGATCAACGAACTCGCGATCATCACTAAAGTTAAGTTTTTCTCACGCAATTAATAACACACACACTTATGGGACTTTTGCCAAAATTGTGTACGTCGTACTCTTAAAATGTACTTTGTTGCAACGGCTAATTTGAAAACAATCGTCGTTAGACTTCTTACCGTTACACTTTCTTTTTGTTCAATAAAAAAAACTCCTTATTTGTTGGTTTACTATTTTATGTTTGTATATTTTCACAACGTTCCAGCTACTAGAACACCAATACTTTATGATAGTGTTGTACTATTAAGGTATACAATTTTACGAAGGACATCTGTGTTGTTAAACCTGATTTAAAAATGGTTAGTGTGAATAACTTTTTAAATTAAGTGTATTACCTATACATAACACGATTTACATTAAAATGGTTTGTTTTATATTTTTTGATTTTTAGTATTAGGTAATGAAATTGTAAAATTAAATATCATTTTTTAAATTATTTAAATTATGTTATAGGCAATAACTGTTTTATCCTTACACTTAAATTATATTACGTCGGAGATACATTTACTAAAATAAGAATCGAATGAGAATATATTAAGTAATTTTTGCAGCGTATTACCTATATTTTTAAAGAAAACAATTAGTAATTTATTTATTGGCTATTTCTTAAGCTTAAAAAATATTTTTATTTGTATATCAGAGACAACACGAATTATTTCATATTTTATAAAATTATTGAATTAGATGACGAAATAATAACTAACTAATAACCCTCAAATATGTCTCACGAGCACGGAGCAATTCCAGCTTCATAAGGAGTGAAACACAACCGGTTGAGTCATTGAAGGTTTATTCAACTTTCAAGGTGCATGAGCATATCATTCAAAATTGCCTTTTATGTTTTCTATTATTTAATTAATTATATTAATATTTTGTTTTTCGTTTCTTGTAATATTATAAAATAGTTTGGTGGTACCCATATAGCTAAATTAAAATTAATTATTAATTTATCCTTTGAATGTTATCTTTTGTTAAATTATTAAGTTGATGTCACGAAACCAGATATTAGATATTATGTTGTTTACTATAATTTTAAGCAAATATAAATTACCAATATTTATAGATAATTGTGTGTATACTGTATATCTATATAGTCTCCTGTGTACATATTAAATTTATTTTGTTATAATATCTAAACATTATTTATTTTAGCCCATGTTATATCGTTCCTTTTTAACTCTTTAATTTTGATCTGTTGGCAGAGACACAAAAAAAAAATCATGTTGCGAATTAAAAAAGGCTTTTCGGAGCAATTGCTCCAGATGGCATTGCTGTTGAGCCTTATAGGCTGCGACCGTCTATGGCCAACATTTGGGCTATGGCCTTCGGCACCTTCGGCCGAAGTAGAAGTAGGACCTTTCGGTCGATGGGAAGATGATAGCTATTCAAACGGATTTGGTCCATTAACGCAAATCCACCCCAAAAGTGTTGATCGGTATTTGGATCGACAATGGCTGTTAAACGAATTACTATCATTGGGGAGATATGGTGATCGATATCCATCGAATATTGAGGCTTATTTACTTAATGTGGACGGCGACGAGAACGGCCAAGATGATCAGCAACAGCAAGGCCCCGGCGGTCATGTTGTTAAAACGGAACCTAAAGAAAATAATGATGAAGACAACGACGACGTGGAAGTATTTGACACAGATATTGTTGAAGATGTTTTCATGTTTGCGCCAGAGGTAAGTTTTTTTATTTGTTCAATATTTATTTGTTAAATGTAAATGTAATGTGCACTGTGCAGTCGGTACATAGTCTGTATAGGTACATCCAAATTAGGTGTGTAGGTACAGGTACAACTCTTTACCTGTGACTCCTTGTGATTATATTATATTATTCTTACGTGGTTATGTTTTACTTCTCTCTTTTTATTTTTCAGTGTAAATATATTATGTAATATATATTGTGTACTATATATTTTGAAATCACAATTTAAATCACGGTTATACTTTATATTTCATGTTTGAATTATACTAATTTATTAAAATTCTGATTTTTGAAATTTTTAATATACCTACTTTAAAGCCATATTTTTAGATAATTAAATATTTTACCATTAAAGGAGTGTCATTTTGTGATACAAACTTTTTTTTTCAAATGTGAACAATAATCTTTCCCTTTTTACGGAAAACTTTTGCACCTGTAGATTTTTTAAAAAATTGTGATGCTGAAGCATCGCCAAATCAAAAATTTAAGAGGTAGTTTCTGTATTACTAAATATTATGTAGGTACAATGATTAAATATAAAATATAATATGTTATATAAATTCAATGTACCTAGTAATTATTACTATAATAACTTTTGCAAACATAAAATGCTAATGTATTAATATAAAATGTCTTTGTAACAATTTAGATTGGGTAGGTCGTAGGTAGGTAGGTATATTATATATATAACAGTTTATATATTACCTCAGCCTAAGATTAGTGATATATTATTTATTGTAAATTAAAATCAAAGATCATGATCATTGTACCTACTAAGTTTCTACTCGATTTATAAAACATTTTTTTTTTTTTATAAATGTAATAATTTAATATTGTAATTATTATATAAATGATGTATAATTTATGAATAATCATCTTAAAAATGTATTGAATATAACAATGAAAATAGGTAATCTAAGCAACCTTGTATTAATTGGCAAGTCGTTATATACTTAAAACTATAAATTCTATTAAAAGAAATCTAAAAATATGATCGTCATAGATAAACAAATTCTCCGTAATTTATATTCAAAATCTTTGTAAGATAATTTTATTGGTTGGTCTAATTTATACATAATATTATGTGAACTTTTGTGACAATTTTATATAGGTAACTAATTGACACACGACTGATCTATTTGTTTCTGACAGATTTTTTTAAATGTTTTGTACCTAGTAGGTATTCATTACCTATACCTAAGTTATAACAAAGAATATTCTAAATGTTTAAGATTGAAAAAATATTTAATATGATTGGTTTTAGTTATATATTATATTATAATTATTTCAAACTGAACCAGTGTTGATTTATAAAATAATTGCATTAGGTATTTTTCTTACTGTCCCTTTCTACTAAGTTTAGATGAAAAGTTTCTATTATTTCTATTATATGCTCTCAGACAAAAATATTTACTAAAGTAAATAGTAGAGCCTATAAGGCTAAAATATTACTTACTATATAGGAGAGGTGCACTTTGTAGAAATTCATTTTCTCGAAAGAAGACATTGCTTGGGTGTCACGGTGACCTCCCTCATATTTGCGCAACTGCAGGCTACACATATTGCATACACATGTTATTTACTTAATGAGTGGTATCTATAAAAGAATACAAAAAGTTTTGTTTAAAAACCATACATATTAAACTATAGTCTTGCATATTTTTTTTTTAATACGAATTAAGTGCACATTTCAGCTGTACATAGTAGTTACTTCATACTTGCATACTTACTTATTATCTTCAGCCAACAGGTGATTATTGCATTACATATAAATTATAGCTCATATAGCTAGGGTGTGTTAGTAAATTACCTAAAAAACAAAACAAATGCGTTTTAAAAATACGACTAACTAATTATATTACAAAACTTTAATAAATGCCCTTAAATATGGTTTTTTAACATAAACTAATGAAAATGACTAAACAAAAATCTATTAGCATTAAAATATAATAATAAAAATATTTCAATTTACTCGTAATTTGACGTTCTCATGAACGATAGATGTAAATCGTAAATTACGGGGTAAACTCTCCCGATGGTAAACTCCCCCGGGTCAACATTATGTTTACCTGAAAGAAATGTGTAAACTATCCAGAGTTCTTATAAATATTATTGCTGCACTATGAATCGGATATATTTCTTTAGACCTCTAGTCTTCATCAATTTATATTTATATTTATTAATGCCCTAACAGATTTTCAAACTGAAGTGTACATAAAAATTCAAAGTTACAATAAACAAAATATAATAATTTTAATAACCTTAAGTTTTTTTGAAATCTGTATGTTCGTACTATCATAAAAATTAAATTAAAATGTTTAGTATTATACCTACTAATATTATTCACAGCAGCTAAAAACTTTGTTTTTTACCCGGTTGATCCGTGAGAGTTTATAATATAGGCACTTCCATCACGTAGTAGGTACCTACTGAAGTAGACCCGTGAGAGATTACGTGTTTTCGTCTTGCTAGTCCTGGAATTTACCATCAGGAGAGTTTACAGGTCATTAAAATCGGGAGAAAACTTATACCATTTGTTTTTTTAGTGGTGTACTTAGTTCAATTTACATTTCATAAAATTTGATCTATTTTTATAAAATATACAAAAAATGTAAATGTGAAATAATTAAATTATAATGAAAACTATTGTAAATTACCAGACGGACTATTGATTGAAATACCGAAAACTACAAGTTAACCGTTTTTAATGAATGATATACAAGGAGAATGATCTCATGCTTAGTGAATTACTCTGTAAATAAATAAATAATTATTTGATATTTATATAATTAATTCTACAATAAATTATAGCTCTGAAATTATATTTATTTCTTTTGTGAATTAATCCAAATTAATATTGAGTTGGCGATTTATTTCTAGATTTATTTTAACAGATTTAATCTTCCTAACGTCTTCTTGTTCTAAAATATTCAAACCTATAATGGTAATTCTTTTTTTTTATTCAAGACTTCGAGCGGTGTTGATTTTACTACGATGAAACTTTTTTTTTATGTCTGTCATCGTCTTTTGGATAAGTAAAAATGCTTCGATTTTCTTCCACAGCATCTTTTCTGGTAGGAAAGTGAATCTAGTTGGTACTTTGGATAAGATGTATTTATTATTTTTATTTTAATTCGGTAAAAAATTACCGCATATTCATGATTTTTTCATTGAATTATATTAGTTATGCGTCATAACATATTTTCGAAATTTCGCGATTCTTTTATTGAGCTATTTATAGGCATATGAAAATTTTGAGTTTTATTGAATTTGAAAATCTAATAGGTACATAGTTCCATATAAGTTGTTTAGCTTAAAAAAACAGTTGATTGTAAAACCACGATAATTTTTCATGGGCGTCTGAAGTTAAAATTTTAACAAAATTACGAAAATTAGCAAATTATTTCGAGGTAGAAATTCATAAAAAAATCTTTATGTATATTCGAGATTTGAAATTTTTTTTACAAGATTTCTCTCAAGTTTTCTTACACTTAACAAAAAAAAAAAGTTTACCGGAAGTTCATCCGTAAATTAAGAAAATCTTATACAACGATTTTATTATTATGTTATTATCCAAAAACTAGCTATTAACCGTAAGTATCTACGTGAAATTTCCATCAGATGTTTATTTTCTATACATTTTACCATTTTCAAAATATTTTGACTCGTTTTGAGTTATTTATAGACATTTAAAATTTGATATTTTTTAGTTTTTTTTCTATTAATTTATTCGTTGGACCAAAATGATTATTTTGTAGTTCCTAAATTATAAAATTTTAAATTTTCATAGCTAAGGATTGAGAATTTAAAAAAGGATTCTCATAATTTAATTAGTTCATACTGTAGCCAAAAAATATATAAACAGTTATTTTTTAATACATATGTTAAATTATGAAATTACATACTAATACCAAGAATAACGATTTTAGTGATTTTGTTGTTATGTATGTATAGATATAATTCGTGGGTACTTTTAGACAGTATATTGTATTCAGTATGCACACAATTACATTTTCAATTGCAATTAATTTAACCTACTAGATGTAGTCCTATAATAGTAAAACAAATTACTTTTATCACAATAATATCATACAATTTATTTAGTAATATTGTAGGCTAAGGGGCTGACCGTCTTTCTCAGAATCTTTTTTCGTATACAATGATTATTGAATTCAAATTTAATACATTCATTACAGTGACTGTCATATCGATATCTTGATACCTAATGTGTAGCAGAGTGTCACCCACTTACCAGCTTTTTAGTATTATATTTTCTTTAATCTTACGATGGTCTGTGAACAGGTTCCGTAATTATGGCAGCGTAAACTAAAATAAAACTAACGTATTACAGTCCTACCCAAATACGAATTTACATTTATCAAAACAAACTTAGTGTATCAGTATAAGAAATAAAGTAGTACAATACGTCATAATTTCCAATAAAAATGTAGACCAAAAATGAATTTGTAATTTTATTTTATTTTTGTAGAGTAGGTATTCTTTGGTTCACTTTTTACGTTTTAATAATTAACTATAAAACAATATAAATTATTACCTAAAAGTAAAATCTTAAAAAATTGATATCATAGTACATCATAGTCCATAGATGAAGACTTTAGTCATCCACTAAAAGTAATCGTCCCCATTCTTTGAATGTTTACTATTATTAATAATAGAAATATACAACGCTATCTTTATTATACTCTCAACAACTAATATGTAGTAATATGCATGCTCATAGATAGCGCTACCAATATCGTTTTCTTACAATGTAATTCACATCACCATATTATTATGTTGTCTCTGTCTTAAACGCATTTACCTCAATTATTTTTAATATTAGAGTGAATTTATGTCTCATACATTTTATTTAAAAGTATATGAATATCAATTTACTGTTTTATATTTTAATTTTACAGCATGTAGTAAGCATATTATTATGTAAGTACACAAACACATTGTCTACATTTAGATTATCTACATCTAGGTATTTATATAGATGCATGGAAACAAAATATAAAACAAAATCCATCCAGTAGGTTACCACTCTGTTGAAAATTAAGGGTTAAAAGTAGTTTCGAACATAATTACCTAAGCCAAACCAGTTGCCGAGAAAATCGATTTTAGATTCTGAGCAGAGCCATGAATGTATTGATTTTTTTTCGTTGTGTCTGTTATTACTGTTTGGGGCAGTACAATTGCTTCAATATTCTTCAACAGTATATCTTGTTCGATGGGAAATTGAATCCAGTTGGTGCAGGTCAAAATTCACGGCAGGTCAAAATTACCAATAGTTTTCAAAAGCGCAGGGAAAAACAAAATAAAATGTAAGGATAAACTGGAATTTTTACGCAAAATTGGTTTTGGTTTTTGGTGTACCTAACTCTAAAACAAATGGCCGATACATGACGTTTTCACTGAATATTTAAATTAGCATAACTCGATGAGATGCATTTGACATCTATATAATATAATACGCTTAAAATAAAAATGATTTTATTTAATATGAATAAAATAGAATTATTATGGTTCTAAATTTTTTTCTCAGAGTGTTAATTTATATAAAATATACACTTTTGTATGAAAACTAGCCATATATGCACTTATAAGTAAAAATTGGTCAAATATGCAAAATAAAAATAAAAACATGTAAAATATCTATTTACCTGTGTTGTAAAAGATTTGTATATTACTTAACTATATAACATTAATAAGTATTCCAAGACATCCTTGAAGTCTCGAGCTCTTCGTTTAATATTCAGTTTTATGTTATGTCAATTAAGTAATTTGAACGAAAAAAAAATGTTAAATAAAAAGTGCTGTAAGTACATGATGATCATATTTAACATAAAACTCAATTTCAACATATAATGTGGATAATTAAGAGAAAAACTATGTATTTATAATAATGACTATAATACTTGTTAAAAATATTGCTTTTTTAAAAGTTTTCTAATTATATATATATACATATATACCAATCTCCATATAAAAATGAGAAAATACATTCCATGGGTTGTTTTTTACAAGGTACGCTTAAATTAAATAGGGACAACTTTACTAGTAGTATAACCCACACTGAAATTATTTCAATTCATAAAATTAAGAACATTTTCGTGTAAAATCACCTTTAATATATACATGATAAAACGAATTTTAAAAATAAGTAACTTGGCCAGACCAATGAACATAGTGTATGAAAAAATTGTTTAATTATAGGTATAATAGGTATAGTAATTTTATTTATAATACTGTTTTAATATTGCGTTAAAGTTTTATGGTTGTTCCCTTTGACCCGATAACCTATCCCAGACAGCAATTTTTTGCTTAATAATATTATTATAACATTATAATCACGAATAATATTAGTATAACGTTATTATAACACTATTATAATATTATTGTTACAAAATGCTGTCTGGGATATTATTTATCACACAATTTTATCTATATAAAATAAGTAGAACATACCTATATTATTATTTCTGATCATAAATATTCTGAATTTAGTCATTTATATAATTTAGATTATATTTTATACTTATAAATTATTGATGACCGTATTGAGTAGGTATAATGTATATATATATATATATATATATATATATAGAGAGACTTAAGAACAACTAAAATTATTTAACTACCTAAACCTATGTGCGGATATAAAAAGACTTTATAATAATATATAACTGTTAATTGTTATGCTTGCATATTATATCATACAATTATAATATTTTTCATTAAAATTATATACTTATGTAAGTACCTTTTAACTAATAAGTAATGATCCTCTTATTAAAATTTAATATTTTATTGTTAGTATTTCATAATTATTACTTTCGTAATTGTCGTGTATCTTTTTTTTTTTGTATTAAAAATCCTTTGTAATTAGTTACCTTCCTGCAGAATTATTCTAATAATTATATAAAAATTAATTTGAAGTTAACAGTCCACAATGGTTTTCCTATTTCCTATTAGTGACTTATTTCTACTTGAAGTCGGTATATATTTGTTTTAAATTGTATTATAGCTTAACATAATAATACATTATATCCAATACCTACTTAATACTTATATTCAATAACATCAGATAATAAATAATATTACTAGAGATTTTGAATTCGATACCGACGCGTGTAGTGTTGGATTGTTGTCATTAATTCAGCCGTATAAAATAAACATGGGTCAGTCAGATAGTAATACATAGCGGGGGTTATGCTCGGGGTGACATGTCTTTGTGTTTATATACGAATTTGATTTATTGGTCTTAGTCGAGGGAAGAATTCTTGTAGATTATAAAAGAACAATCATTAGCGGCTTTTCCCTTAAAAAATCGACAAATTACCCACAACATACACGGTGAGTTTGTGAGAACCATTATTATATGGTATGTTCTTTCGTGTCCACTTGTCCCTAAACCCAAATGGACAACATACCGACATAATAAAAGATAAATAATATCGTCGGGGAATTATTGTTGGAAGAGTTAAGGATCGGTTTACAATTGTGCACTACATAATATACATGAATATCTCAGCAGGTTTTGTAAAATGCTATTAATAATGCGGATTTTGCAATTATTTCTTTTAGTCCGGGTACCTTTTCTCATTTTTGATCCGAATTTTTCACAAAGGGTTGACCATTAATATTTATTTCTATTTTTTTTTTGTGTGTTATATTTCTTCTCACGAATGTTTAGTGTGAAGCGTTTGTATTATTAGACTGTTAGAATCATATTATATATTATATAATAAACTAGAGAATATATAGTATGTCAACAAATCTTAATACAACTCAAATATTTTACATTTTTGATTTATAAATGTATACTTTTACAATTTATTCGTAACAGCGTTTAACTGTTCTATTACAAGAAGAATATAAATACTAATATTTATCCTATTTAAATGTATATAATAATATATATTAACATAATATTTACCTACTGGTTTCACCTAGCATGCCAATCAAATTTTTCCCTTTAATCATTTATTTAAATTATGATTTTTGTAATTTTAAGCAGGTAGGTTAGGTTAGGCTAAATTAGATCAGGTTAGGTTAGGTGGTAGTAGGTACACTAAAAGATAATTTTTTTAAATACTCAGATTTTTTATTATTTTAATAGGAATGTTCTGTGATTACAACTTCTTTTTTTCAAATGACAACCGACCTTTATTACTGTAAATATTGTTAAGCATATTTAATTTTATATTTAAGTTCTGATAAAAAATATAGTTTTTAACAAATAATTCTGAATTCAATAATTTCTAATGAAAAACCACGTCTTAATGTAATTTAATACCTACATACCTACTCTTTGAACGGTTTAAAAAATCCAAGTATTTAAAAATATGGTCTTTAAGTACCTACTTATACTTAAAAACTCGAAAAAATAATTTTATGTAACTTATATTATTAGTCTTAGATGGTGAGATGCCGATTTATGATATTGCAGTATCACATGTATACCACAATAAATTAAAATCTTCTTAAGCTGATATGGGGCCCACTTTCCTACTATAATAAAATATAAAATATATATAAAATAATATAAATATTTAATAAATTGTTATTTTTATATTATTTACCAACATACTCCATTTATGTTTTGTGTATGTAAATAATCACCAGTTATACTGTAATGTTTAAAATATTAAAAAATCATAAATATTTCGTATATACATACGCAAATTGGCTTTGTGAATGTTCACATTCACTAGTGATTGTCGACAATGTACTATCTTCAGACTTTCGCAGTAACATATATGTATATAGATTTTATATAGTTAGCCTACATGTGTAGTACTTTTGGCTTGATTCTTTATTTATTTTTAAATTAAATGACCAGAGCGCATAATATATATTTTGCAATAAGAGTAAACAAGCCTTTAAATATAATGTTTTTAATATTTATAATTTATAACTTGTACTCATAATATGCCGCGGTACCTATGTAATATTTATTAATTATTATATTTAACATTAGGCATATTATTCAGTCGTA
This sequence comes from Acyrthosiphon pisum, assembly GCF_005508785.2. NCBI lineage: Eukaryota > Metazoa > Arthropoda > Insecta > Hemiptera > Aphididae > Acyrthosiphon > Acyrthosiphon pisum. Next base: position 85,026,051 of record NC_042495.1, read on the forward strand.
TTTAAAATTATTTAATTAAATGCATAAATTATAGGGAAATAACTAAAAAAATTATAGTTCTAATATATTTCAATCCATCATAATACGCATTATCAAGTGGTAGAAAATTGAAAAACGCTATACAAATCCTTGAATCTTGTATATGCCTTTATAACAATTTACAAGATCAATTATAAATACTAATGTATATAAATAGACAATAATTTATAGTGGGTACCTAAAAACATATTTTAATATATACGAATCGTATGCATATAACTCTTTTAAACTATGGAACTTGTATATTTATAAAAAAACTGAACTTATTCTCCTGTACAGACGTAATTATAGGTAGGTATAATTTCAATTTAATGATAAATATTGTATTAAAAAAATTATAATGATTAAAGACTCATCATCTCCGTTCCTATCTGGTGGGTTGAATTAAATGTTGCTCAAAACATCGCGTATATTATATTATATTGTTATTAACTTATAATACTCAATAACCGATAATATGTAAGTACCTTAGAATTCTAAGTTGACTATAAGTTCGTGATTTAAATTACCTTAAAATAAGGCTAAATATTTTTAAATAATAATTTATGTATACCAGCGAAGAGTTTCAAGTTTCTACAATTAAAATGACTAACATTGTTGAAGGAAAATCGTTATTTTTGTTTAAACACCAGTATTCGTCAAAATCAAGTTAAAATGTTAACTTCAAATGAATATAAAAAAATTGTGTCTTTGTATTTTTGGTATTTTTAAATTTCCGTAAGAACAGCTTTTGAGGAATCTTGTGTTTTATTTATTTTCAAGCCTAAATAATTAATATTTAAATAAATTGAAAATTTATAAATTATTGTCTTTAAATATAATATTCAAGTGTTTATAATTTGAAGAGTTAACTCTTTTTGTCAAAATTTTAACTCTAAACGCTTTTAAAAAAATGTTTGATAAATATTTTTGTAATTTATATAAACTGCCATATAGGTATAAGCACAACTTATAAGTAACCTTTTGATAAATGTTCAAGCTTCTTGACCAAGTTCATTAGATATATATAGATATATTGATGATTACGATTTATTAAAAAATATATTTGTTTTTCAATACTTTTAAAAATTATTGTCATTGATGGGTCATATATATATTATATAGATAGGCACTAGGCAGGTATGTATATAGTATATAACATTTTTATGTATAAGATATAAATCACTAAATGTCATTCTGTATAGTCGTACATTTCACGCACTAAATACTTTGTTTCACGTCGTTGATTTATTGTTTCTTCAATTATATTTTGTTGGTTTCACTACCGTGAGTTTAAGAGGTCACTAAATGATTTCAGATTTATATGGATTTTAGGATAAACCACTTGTATTAAATCGGAACTAGTAGATCTTGTTTCATGCAATAAAACAAAAAAATGTATTATCGACACAATATAACATATATCATAAATTATAAGATTTTTGATTTTAGAGTATAGGTATCAAACTTTATATCAATATAATTAAATAATAGAAATGAATTACAAAATAATATTTTAATAGAAGACAAAATATTATAGATAAGTAAAATATTTCACTAAGGTATTACAATATATTTTAGATTCTGCATGAGTGGATCGATGAATTGATTTTACAATGATGTACATACGCGTGCGTTGTTTTTATTTTAATTTTTTAATTTTTAACTGTACTGATAAGTAGTTGAAATAATGCTTCAATTTTCAGTATCTTGTTCGATGGGAAAGTGAGTCTATTTGTGTATTGAGGAGGTAAAAATTAAAAATTCCGAGTAATTTTAAAAAACGACTGTAAAAACGGGAATTTTTACGTAAAATCGGTTTTCGACAAAATCGATTTTGGTTTTTTATGTAGGTAACTCTAAAACAAATGATTGTAATGACATTTTCACTGAATGTTTATATTAGCATTTGGTATACATATGCCATACAATTTTTGTACTTGTTTATTACATTTTTTTAGGTTTTTTTTTTATTGATAGGTATATTAATATATGACCTATCAATAAAATTGAATTCGTTGGGTCAAAAAAAAAATGAAAATATAATACAAGACTTCTAATATATTGCTACAATGGCTGTTGAAAAATATTTAAAATACAGCCACAATTTTTTTTATAAACATTTAAAGTTTGAATTTCGAAAAATACGTATAAGTCAGGAAAATTTGCCAATTATTTTGTGGTAGAAATTCATAACATTTTTCCTTTCGAATCTGTGATTTGAAAACATAATACAAGACTCCTCATAAGTTATTATCTACCTTTCCTTATAAAAAAATGTCTACCTATGAGATGTCAAAATATTCACTTGATTTCTCTTGTTGCGATTCTCTTATTTTGTTGTAATTTAAAAATAATACGTTAAAATATAGGTAATACAATGCTCCTGATATATTGTTATATTTTTTGTAAGCATTAAAGTTTACATTTTAACAAAATGTATCAAATTTAAAATTTAAAAATTATTTTGTAGTTAATGTTCAATGGCAATGAGAAATCTGACAAAGTAGCTCGTGAAACTGTTAATAACCCTATGCCCGAAATACGCACCTTTATACTCCTCATCTCATTGACATCCATAGGAATGTATACCTATTGTACCAATTCATAGGAATCCGAATGGCGGCGTACATCTAATAATAAGCTCAGAGAAATAAAATATATTACCATATAGGTACTGGCCCAAACCCCATGCATCAAATCGCAAACATGAAGTACTTATCAACAGACTATACGCACTTATATATAGGTCATTCAATGATGTCCCACGGACACTTTATGCGCAAAGAAGAACCTGTAATGTGCCAAACTTGCGGAGAACCTCTCACAGTCAAGCACCTCCTTGTCTGCTATCGAAAAATATAGATACCAGAAAAAAAAACTATTTGATATCTGATCTTATAATTAAGTATAACGCATTATTTTGATGATTTAATTGTTGAATTTTCAACCATATTGCAGTGTGCTAGATACACAAGACGATGGTAAAACGCGATAGTTGCAATTGTGTCTGCTATAATATACAGTCGTAGAATATAACTATATAAACATATAGGCGTACCCCGCAGGACTTTCAATTTTCAATTGTTAAACCTAAAGTTATTTTTTCATATACTTCTGATTATTTTTTAGGGCATTTCTTTATTTTTAGGGTTTAAATTAGTATTTAGTGTTTCCCAACCTTTTTTAAGTTACTGGCCCTGTGAGTGGCAACCAATTTTTTAACAACTCCTCCTATGTGAGAATTCTATAATTAAGGGTATAGGGAGAGAGAATAGGAACGGAGTTGATGATTTGGAAAATTTAAAAGAAAAAATTGAAATGATCTAATAACTCATGTTTTCATTTATTTTTTATATTTGATATATTTTTATTTATAGTACAGTCAACTCGCGATATAACGAATTTCAAGGGACCGAGAAAAAAATTCGTTATATCGAAAGTTCGTTACATCGAAATTATATTATACCGCGATATTTTCAAGGGACCGGTAGTTTTATTCGTTATATCAAGATTTTCGTTATACCGATATTCGTTATATCGCGAGTTGACTGTACTAGTAATAAGTAAATTAATTAAAAAAAATAAATATTAATAAAAAATTAAATTAAACATTTAAAAAAAGTTTAATATAAATAAATTGTTTAGTTAATTAAAAAAATATTGCTAGGTTTATATTTGCTTTTGAAGACATAATTTTTGATTGTTCTATAAAATATTAAATTCAGTGAGATGGTTAAACTTGGTGGTTTTTTGTAAGTTTTTTGACATTATAGGTTCGATATTTGTTAACATAAGTAGTAAATCTTCTCTTGTCATGATATCGAGTCTATTCCTCTTCTTTGTAATTAAATCTATTCACCGCCCCTCTACCACTCAAAACTAGTTCACCGCCACCCTACTGCCCAAAAAATAGCCTTTTTAAGTATTAATATAAACTTAAATACGGCTTATATTTTTTAGTCTGGCATGAATTTTTTCCAGTGATACATCCCGTCCACCCCCGACCCCATTCAAAGTTATGTACCTATACCTACCCCACTGCAGCTATGTATATATTATAATATAAATACCTACCTATGCATGTAACGTTGAACATTAATTTTTGATAGAGCCTGTGTAGCCAATAATATGATTTATATAGCCAGGTATTACTTATACACTTGCGTAGTTAACTTGCGAAATTTCTATAAACATTTAATGTTTATTATCGCCATATAGTATATGCATATATAATATATAAACAATAAAACCTCGCTAACTCGAATGTCTATAAGTTGAATTTTCGATAACTCGAAGGAATATCTTCGCCCCTGCATTTATAAATGGACTTTTATCAAAATAGATTGATAAATGAATACGTATAGTTGCAGTGATGTAGTCCTAAATAAGTTTATGGGTAAACACCTTAATCATTCTAAAAATAATTTTTTTTTTGGGGGGGGGGCTACGCCTAACCTGCGTACCACGATTTTCGTTAAGGGATGCACATAAATATAAAATTAAAAGGTGGCTAAACGCTGTGTACCCACGTGTACCTTCCTCCTCACCACTGCGTATAGTTACATACATATTTTGGTAGATGGATGATGACGATGGGGCACTGCCATTTGGTATAAGTGTATAACATATATTTTAAAGGTAGTATATATAGGTGCGTTAATTTAATACGCAGTATTAATAATATATAGTTTAATTATTATTATAATTTATAATAATAATAATAATAATAATGAAAAGAGTGGTGTTTACTGTCGCTCTTTATAATATAATTGAATAATAATTAAAAGTAAAAAAATAAAATTTTAGCAATGTAATATACTATAATATGATGAGCGTTTGTAGGTACCTACTTGTGGAACATAATGTATTATAATATTGTGTTGAGATTGATGCTGTTTTTTTTCTCCGAACCCGCGTATAATATATAGTCAATAGTTCAGAGTGCGCTCCGGTGTTTAACAACAGTAATAATAATTATTGTTGTTAAAAATATTATTATCGAGGCCATCGTCGGCATCGGCGTATAGCGCACAACAATGGAGTCGGCGGGGCCCTACACACACGCACGCACACATATAATATAATGCCTATATATATGCTGCACCTATTTTATATATATATATATATATACTTAACGTGTATTCTCGGTACCTATTTTTTTTATTTCATTATATCCTATAATCAAATTATTATTAATATATACGCTGCTGCAGTGTATCAATATATTATATACATTTATAATTTACGTCTCCCTCTTGCGTGTGTGCGGTGTACCTGTATTAAAAATATTATTATAATGAACGTTTAGGTCGCCTCCTTGTAAGGTATATAATATTATATACCCCGTCACCACTGCCCGCCCGACGGCCACGCCATTTATCAGACGAGTACACAGAATAATATTACAACGTTGAGATCAGCCGAGTGGTAATATTATAATAGTACTAGCTGAACCCTTGCACTTCGTTGCCCATTAAATGTACCAACTATATGTGACTCAAACTTTGTTGAATTCGTTATTTAATATTCGTTGTATGGTTTCAAAATTAATCTTAACTTTTCCGTTGCCCGGAATAAAAATTCTGATTCGCAGCAGTACATTATCAGGTAGGCAATCTATACCTGCGGTAGATCGCGGACCCCGTGCTGTATGTACGTTAGTGTATGATTTAACTCTAAAGTATCAAAGTTATACCAAGTTTGTCGTATTCTACCTATGGTGGATTGATATAATCAATTAATACAAAATCCTAACCTAACCTAACCGTACTAAAATTAGATGAATAAACGCAAACGCATACAATAAAATTCATTCAAATAGGTCTAACCATTTAGGAGGAGTTCAGTCACAACACACGTACAGTAGATTCATTTTTATATTATAGATACATAATAATATTAATAATATTATTATGTATCTATAATATACACGATAATAATATTATATTATTATCGTGTATATTGTATATAATATATTATTTATGAGCATCGTCGCCTGCAGAGGGAGTAGGGACAACAATATATAATGAAATGATATTATATATTATTAATTATTATGATGTACCTACATACCTTTATATATACAATTACGCGATACTATATGTATATATTCACATAACACATTATATAAGTCTCGGTCTTCACACATTAAACGCAATACCTAATTTTCGTCCAGCTCATGATGTTTATCTCCCTTTATTTCTCACTCGTTCACTCCGTTTTGGAATTATTATGATTTGGTCGCCGGAAACCCTTCCATCCGTATTTGGTCGCGATTGTTTATATAGGCACGACGCGGGTCAAAAATAGTTTTCTATAATATACCATAGTGTATGTCTTATTGACTTGAAAATCCGTCAACCACTTCATATGACTATCCTATCCTAAGTAATTTCCAACCCTTGATTCTCGTGTCGTGTCGATGCATGCAGATACTTATTTAATTGTTTCCCTTCTTAACTGCGCAGTTAACGCTCCTGCAGTCTTTCTCGCGCGTCAATCTAATTCAGTATCCCTGCAGCAGCAGCTAACTTTTTAGGGGGAAAAATCTAGAAAATGAACAAAGTTCAAAATTACACTTAAAAAAAAAACAATAAAAATATTATATATTATACGAGTATGTTAGCAATATGACTCAATAATATTATATGTGATAAGAATTATGCAATTATTTACTTTTCAATAAACAAGTCTTCATAAAAATATGTTTTTATTTTTCAACATAAAAAAAATGTTGAAAAAACCTATTATTTTCCAATAAGGATTAATAATAGTAATAAACATGCTTACGGCATGTAAGGTACGTAGTCGAAGTCGTTGCTTAAGAATAAGTATTGCTTAAGCTATTTTAATCATTTAAAAATTTAAAATAATTCAAATTTGTGATAATAACTGAAAGCAATGCCAACTCGACCAACCTTAAAAAACAAGTAATACTTTTTATTTTCTTAAGCCAAAGTCTCGTTTATGAATCTCATTTGAGTCATAAGTATAGCTTAAGCAATACTTATTAGTTATTCTTAAGCATCGACTATGAATATGGCCCTAAATGTTTTTAAGAGAATGTTAGAGCACTATTTGTTTTCTCCGTTATAGCCCGTGAAATATAGACATAGTCGTCAGAGCATGATCAAAAAATCTAATAATGCAATATTAGTTTTCTCTCAGCCGCTCTCTACACCCAACATATTATATTGAAATTACTCTGCAAAAATGAAAAAAAGTAAAAACGCGCATTCATGAAAAACCATTTAATTTCATGTTTTTGAGTTATCTTAAGAGTGCAATTATATTACAAAAACTACAGAGGACAATATTGTTATAGGTATAGGTACATATCGATTACTCTAAATATTATCTCAAAAAAATGTAGTTGGTATCCGAGTTAAAAGTCATAATAAAAAACGATTTCAAATTCATGCGGTTTTTTATGTTGCGTGCGCGTTGGTCTGAGAGAAAACAAATATTCCACTAAAAATTAACAACGTTATAGGTAATTACTTGGTATACCGGTATTCTCAAATAATGAAAATACCAGATAACGCGGTAATTGACGGTATACCGAAAATACCGCCAGCCCTAGCGTAGTTATTCTACCATTCTATAAAAATTGTTATTATAATTATCATTTAACATTATAACGTGTCGGCGGCGGGCGGGCGGCTGTCCATAATAACATGCTCAGTAGATGAGGCAGATACCGCCGATGCCGTCGTATCCATAATAATAATAATATGTATTAATGTATTATAATATTATCGGCGGACGGTTCGATGACGGTGACGCGCTTAAGGTGACGTGAGGCGACGTGTTCCTACTATAATATTATTATACTACGACGTGTGTTGCAAACGACGCACATGCACCATAATATATATAATAATATACAAGACCTTGGCCGTTAATAATAACAACAATAATTATCGACAACCGGTTGTTGTGTGATCCCGCGTGTTGTGTAGGAGGGAGGGGGGAAGCGCTTCGCGACCGCCCATCCGTCGACGCCCAACCGTTCTCCGATTGGATAGTTTCCCCGCCGCCAAATACCGACTGGACGTGATATATTACTATTATTATATTATAATAATATTATATGCGCATACCGTCCTTACAAGGGTTTTTTTTTCAGAATGGGGGGAATAGTATAATCGCACCCGTATTTTTGGGCTTTCGAGTGTGGATGGAGGGACAGTGTAACGACGACGATATTACAATGGTAATAATAATAATAATAATAATAATATACAATATAATTATATTATAGTCGCGCGCGCGTGTACCACAATACTCTATATTATAATATTATCGTCGTTTGCTATCCCAACAACAACAATAACAATATGCATCATGTGCACGTTTGTTATTGTCGTTGTCGTCGTCCCCGAGTATTGCGCATGCATATAGCGTAATAGTTTTTCCTCCTTTTTGACGGCATAATCGCACGGCGGTAAAGCACTGCAGCCGCGCACAATAGGTAGGTATCTATATATACGCGCGCGCGTCAAGTTTCTAACATAATTAACACACACACTATAGGTAGCTGGGTAGGTAATATAGCCTATAGGTAACGTAAAACACTCATTATTTCAAAAACTATTAACGGTTATGAACTTATTTATTTTACATAATATACCTAGGTATGTATACTCTTAAGTCCATAAAAAGCAAACATTTTCTAAAAATTTTAGATATTCTTACCATTTTTATCACTATCATTTTTTAATCTCTAACTTTTTTTAATGAACGTGCATTTTTATTTCCTTATTCCAAATTAAAATATATTTTTTAGGTACACTTTGAGGTTTTTATACATGTCCCGTAAATGTTGATACATTATTTCGTTCATATATATAGGTAAATACAATATTTTTCATCTGCCTTTGAAACAATATACTAGGAGCCTTCTATTAAATTTTCAAGCTTTTTTATCCAACAAATAAAATTTTATTGATATTTTTAGAAAAAAAACTAAAAAAAAATGGAAAATAAAAATGTCCGTAAAGAGCTCAAAATACATCAAAATATTTTGAAAATGTTATGGTGTATAGAAGATGCTAAGATAAACATTCAGTCAAAATTTCATGTATCTACGGTAATTTTTTTTAAAGTTACACCAAAAACCAAATTCAATTTTGTGAAAAATCGATTTTGCGTAAAAATTCCCGTTTTTCCTTAATTTTTCTTTTGTTTTTCCCGGCGCTTTTGAAAACTACTGGGAAATTTAAATTTTGACCTCCCCAATGCACCAACGATATTCACTTTCCAATCGAACAAGATACTGAAGTTGATAATCGAAGCATTATTTCGACTACTTATCGTGTACACAGACACAAAAAAAACAATAAAAAAAATAAAAAAAAACACACACATCATTGAAAAATCAATACATCATTCATCGTTCCACTCAGAATCTAAAATGGTAATTTTTATCAAAAAATGTTGTTTAGTAACGACTTAAAATTATGAAAATTAAATATTTTTAAAAACGTTAGTTATAGTGTTTTTTGAATCAAAGAGTGATGCCTCTCGTTAAATGGATCACCACATCTATGTATATATATATATGGATACCTCAAACCACTATACCAATAATTATGATGTGATGGCGACGCGTGACGTGATGTTCCTATATAATATATTAATATATAGTTACCGCCTATTGTGGTCGTTATATACCGGAAACCTACAACCCTCGACCCTCGCCCTGTGAGTATTCCGGATGCGTATATATATATACATATTATGCACACGAACCTTCATCCCCTTGCTGCTGGACACGCACCCGACGCGTATATTTAAAACCAATTATTATTGTTATTAATATTGTTAACATACGATGTATTTATAATCTAATGCATTTTAACTTCCTATGTATACGGTATACCTACACTGTCTATTAAAAGGGTATATATGTGCGTGGGATGCGTTTTTTGTCGACAAATGTGTAATAAAATAAACAGTGCTCACTGCTCAGTATAATAAGTTTATGCGCTAAACATTAAAGTCAGAAGTATAATATGATATATGATTAAGCATCGAACATTTATTATTACCTATGTATTAAAACTTGATTTAAATAATAATATATGCACAATAAAAATATTTATTTAACGTCTGTATACGGTAGCCGATGAGTATACTATATTATACAGTATATAGGTAGGTACAATTATAAAATCAATATTCACAACTATAGGTAAAGGTAAGTATAATGTTTATTTTTTAGACTTTTTTGTATAAGATGGATAAATAATCTTTTTTTTTAAACACATACTTCCTAGGTATATATTATAAGTACAAAACTGCGTATTCTACTGATATTGTCTGTATTAGATATATTGAATAGCTTAAAGAAATCAACTAAAATAATGAATACCTATTAATTTTTGTTGATTGTTTAGCATATGCTCATATATAATTATATCATTTGAGTATTCAAAATCCTCAAATTTAGATCTTCATTTCGGTTCTTCATCTTGTTTCACAATACATCGATGTATTAATTTCATCATACTATAGTACTCGTTTGAAACATATAATATAATATATATATTATATATTATGTAGGTATAGAAAGAATTAAATATGATTGCTAACAAATATAATATATTATTTGAAGATAAATCACATGTCTGATTACACCAAATATCTTATAGCTTTTTCTTCATTATTTTTTCAATATTGAATAATAGGTACCTACATAGTTTGAATATAGTTTTAACAAAAGTATATTCATACATATTTGTAGGAACTTTTCTAAATTCTTAAAAAGATGAAAACGATGTCGAAATTATACAAATATTATGCTAAAAAGCAATAACAATTATTTATGTAGGTATATACCTAGTATATACCTATACTTACACCAGCTAAAGGTAGGTAATTGGTATATTTAACCTATTCGCTGTGTGTATATTACCTAAGCCTATATTATGAAATACATTTCTATATTATCTGTATACCTACCATTAATTGTCGTTAAATATATGACTAATCATTAATATTATTTAATAATATTAATTTATACTTTTCGAGAAAATGATTATTGTTTAGTTATAGTAACATATAAAAGAAACCAGCTTAAATAAGTATAATCGGCATACTATTACTGTAAATAGTATTATAGTATATTATCATATTATTGATTTCAAAACGTGAAGTAGGTTTTGATAATTATATTTGTCATTTGCTTGTTAAATAAATAAATAAATCCATTTTGTTGTCATTTCTGGAAAGCCAACGCAATTATAAATTGATATACAATTCTACAAAACTATAGGTATATAAGCTTTTGAATAAAATAAAATCCAATTGCAACTATACAATCAATAGTTATTTTATTATTTTGTGGATTTGAATACATTATTTTTGTTAGTGTTCAAAGTTGTATAGGGTCAATACCGAGCGGTTTCAAACTTTTGTTTTATAAGTGAAAAGTTTCGGTGCACTTCATACATACCTATATATACTATATTATATAAGTGCATAATGCATGTTTATTATATAGGTATTATAAGTACTTCCTATATTTTTATATGTATGAAATATGGATGTATACGAATGTATAATGTACGTTAATGTATGTTTTTGTAGGTGGGTTATAGGTAGGTAACTTATATAATGTAGTACGTACCACAGATTTCAGATATGCGTATTTTGATATTTGAAGAAGTGTATAACACATCATTATAATATTTTTTTTTTTTTTTTGGTTGAGGCTTCGACAACTTAGGTCATTAGCCTTTGGTACTGTGGGGGGTGGAACTGTAGGTTTGTTTGTTTGGAACACGTGGGCAGAATTTTTTTGGTGGGCACCCGTAGGTATCTGCCATTGCCCGGGTGGGGGATGGCGGCACTTGTTCTCCGGACACCGTGACTTGCCCGGAGAAAAATGCCGCCCGATAGCATTATAATATTCTATAGTTAATATATTAACTTATACTTATAAGTACTATAGTGTACTACACATAATATATACCTATATATTGGAGGATGTGTCTATAAAACAAAAAACATGTATCTATATGCTGTACAATTTGCGCATACCTACTTCGTGTTTATATACTATAGGCTACATATATTTTAATTATTATTATATTATATCTATTCTAAAATCGTTATACCTATCCATTTTATGGAATACAAATGTCTTAGTTATATATTATGTTAAAATAAGTTAAATATACATTACTATACTTATTACACATATTATATACCTAGGTACAAATTTAAGCTTCGTAATAACATATCATCGTACCATATACTTATTTTATATAATTGGTAGAATATATATATATATATATATTATATAATTTCTAAGTTTATGTCTTCTGATAATGACAACATAAAATACTAACATTTGTTATTGTCTCTATATCTTTTATTCACTCATTACTCATATTATTATACCAAAACCACTCTTAAGATTTCTTATTTTATTGCCCAACTACTCAAAATAGTTATTAACATCACTAGCTATTTCACAATTAACTATAATATAAGGTGTTAATATTTTATTTTTTTTTTAAATAGTTATATAACACTTTCAAAAGTTATTGATATATTTGCCAATTGAAGTTAATGATAAATGAACTGTATAATGTAACTAGACAAAAGAAAAAATAAGATAAATAATTATATTATTCAAAATTCTTATATAAAAGTATATAATAAAGGTTTTTTTAAAGGCTACCCATAAATAATTAAATCCTATTGGTGTTTATAGATTCGATCTGTTGTTGAAGTCTGCAGTTAGAACTTTTTGAACAAAAACGTATTCATTCAATTCAATTTCAATCATATTATACATAATTTCGAAATATTGAAAAATCCAAACCCTATATTAAAACAATAAATAATTATAGTCACAATCCAATTTACACGTAATAATACTATTTGTAGATAGTACATCTTTAAATTTAATTAATATATGTTATCAATTACACAATAACTATACAATATGGTAATATGGTATATATTACCTGCACTTTCAGGCATATTATATAGGTATTTTATTAACTAAATATCTGTACACAGCTATATATATACCGTAAATTTCATAATTCATATAATATGTTATATATTATTATCGTACATTAGTTATAACTTGTAATAATATAATTTATATTTTATACTTATATCTGTGAATTATACCTATATAAAAACACGCATATATTGTCAACCCATAAACAAAATATAAAGCACACCATTTTTTTCCGCTAACACGCGCTGGTTTTTGTTGCTCTTCGTGGTGACATATACATATATACCTATACGTAGACAATGATGCAGTATATACTATATATATATCGGATATTATAATAATATGATGAAACCATTTTCTCAGTTGGCCGTTAAAATATAGGTAGGTAGGTACTCGATAGTCGATATATAGATATTAATTCGTTTATATATTATGTATGTATATTTGTAAATTAGTTATGCTGCGTAATAATATAATATAACAACGACAATAACAACAATAATGTAATCTAAATAATTACGGTGTGCGACAAAAATGTTGGTTTTTTTAGTTTTTCTCGAGCGAGTGCCAATAAAAAAAAAACGTTTGCACGTGTGACGTGAAAACAATCAACATCACGCGTATATAACGTGCAACTACGCCGTGTAGCCTATTACTATATTACCAGCTATTATTATATTATTACAATATTTACATAGAGTTCAATAGTACATGTATATAATAATATATAGGTAGGTATTCGCTATATTTACTTATATTTTTTCAGACAAATGTTGTGAATTGAGATGTATCTACTAGGTACTCGTAATATTACATAATATTGTATTATCTAAAACAATACTAAATTTTTTTTAATGTAGGTATACCTAAATTATGTTTTCAAATTTTTTTTATACTTTTTATATCGTTTATTGATCAGACATAAAATAATTTTTGAACGCAATGTGAGGGAGATAATTTGGTGCGACTTTTAATAGGAACAAATGTATATTTGTATATAGTTTTAAATAATTCACGAGCATTTTTATATTGCATATTGTTCCATCCCCCAAGGGACCCTTATATATTGCCCTAATTGTTTCCTTATTTTACTTAAATAAAAATGTATTCAGGTAAGTACCCTTATATACCTTCACTTATGTTCAGGCGTTTCTAATGTGAAACTCTTACTAAATGTTTTCTATTTTCACCACCTCATAATGTATTCCTCTCATTTACTTATTGTACTCACTATTGTATAGATTGTGAATTTTCATTAAAAACATTAATTTTTTAAAAAAAAGGTGCAGCTATACTTAAATAAGGTACAATCAATTTTTTTTATATCATTAAATGTTAAAATTAGTGAGGGGATTATTTTTTGTTATCTATAGATTATGTAGGAGACTCAATACTGCAGCAGAAGTCTCCCCTCAAGTTTCCCTAATCAATTTGAGCTATATTTGCGATATTTATACATAAATAGGTAGGACGTTAACGTCACTTTATAAAGCACGTTTGATCATATTCTGTATACACGCGTTAAAATATACCTATATTTATTATACCGCGCACGGAAAATCGTGGCGGTAACAGTCAATAATAGAAGAGACGGAACGGCAAAAAAACGTCGGTCGCCGTGTCGTCGCGCGTTATCTGTCGTCGTCGTTGTCGTCACACTATTATTACTATTATTATTATTATATTGTTATTATCTGTCGTGCATTCAGCTTCGGCGGCCGGATTCACGGGCGTTTTTCACGGCCGCCAAAGAAGCGGCGTATTACGGTTTTTTTTTTCACTTGGCGTTGGCAACTCGGCGTGACGACGGCGAACATACACTATGACATATATATTATTATACATGTATATACATTTTATTATGGTATATACCACGATAGGCGGGTATCTGAGCGCTGCCAACGACGACGCGCACGCACATTTGGCACCGCGCGAGACGATACGCACACACAACAATGGGCGACCGATTTTCCGAACCTGTCACATGATGTACGCGGTGACGTACGTACATCACAACAATCGAGGCGCGCGACGGTTGATCGATCACCGCGGATCCCGCGGTCTGCAGCACGCCGATTTATTGGCGGGAAGAGGGTGTTGGTGGAAGGGTGTGCGGGTGGTGATCGTTAACGTATTTAATAAATACCATAAGACGTGCCGGTGTTTAATTCGCTCTAAGTGACTATGGTGAACACACCTACAGCTTCAGGGTGCCTAACGAAGAAAGTTTATGCATAGTTTTTAGTCTTCTGTGAAGATGGGATAGGTAGTTACGTTTTGTAACACTTGCAGGTACCAATTCCGGTCTTGCATGGTATGTTTGGTGCATATTTTTTTGAATGTAGAAAAGTGGCTGAAAGCTGAGCTTGAATGTGTATACTCGTCAGTCATCACCTGCAGTGTAAATCGAACCTGGGCGTGCTGGATGTTTCAGTCCTTTATAGCGCTTGTCTAACGGTGTTTTTTTTTTATGTAAAAAGTGTCAAATCGAAAATGTCTAAATTACTGCAGTTATCTCCAGTGAAAATCTATATGTATGGCAGGGCGCAATTTTTCTGAACCGCAACGCTTCGATGCTATTACCTGGTGTTTTTTTGGTGCATCTTGTAAAAAATATAAAGTCTAAAGTTTTGTTTGAGTGTCTATAGTTATCAGTCAATCCCGGTGAAAATCGATGTATGGCTGGTATATTGTATACTATTATAGGCGGGTATGAGCGCGCCTGACGACGACGACGCACTCACATTTGGCACCGCGCGGGACAACGCACTCACACAATAGGCGACCGATTTTCCGAACCCGTCACATGATGGTGACGTACGTACATCACAACAATCGCGGTGCGCGATGGTTGATCGATCATCGCGGATCCCGTGGTCAGGATGGCGGTTGGTTTCTGGTGGGTGGATGGGTTGGTGGAGGGGTGTGGGTGGTGATCATAAACGTATATTATTATTATTATTAGTATAAGAATATTATTATCGTACGCGGCTGATTATCGACGGCGTGACTGGTGTTGGTAGTGAGGGGGGAGGGGCGGTACAACGCGATCGGTCGTCGTCTGTCCAAATATTTTCACAACGCTTCGACGATTTCTATATACTATTTATTATAACGCTTGGCGGCCGTATACATCATGTGGTACCTATTTATACAATATATTATATTATTATAATACAACGCATAATATCATCTACGCGCGCCATTGTGTACAATAACATTATTAAGGTTCCCGCGGGCGGCGGCACACGCGGCGATTGTCATGCCGCCGTCGCCCGGCGGAGACGACTACGACGACAACTCCCCTGGGGAAAACCGCGCCGCCGCCGCGCACATTACTATAATATTATATTTTATAGTAATATATATCGCGTATTGTGTGCGCGCGTATCCGTTTACGAAATGGGAAAAACGGTTTTTTTCTGTGTGTGCGAGCGCGGAGTCGATTGTGCTGCGTGTTGTATATACTTGTACATATATAATATATTATATTACAATATTGTGTTTACGGGTGATGGTTTTTTTATCATTATTATTATTATTGTAATGTAGCACCTATACCTACGTATATATTATAATGTATTATACTATAATATTAACCTATGCGGAAAAAAAGTCAGTTGTACTAAAAAACCGAATCTAAATATAAAAGAAGAAATATAATAAAATATCACCTCGCGTGGCGGAGATCAGCAAAACGAAACGGGTCGGTAAAAAAATGTAAAAAGAAAAATAAACCCATCGGCCGATGCGGATTGTTAACGGTGCAACAAACGATCCTATATATACTTAGGTACCTACCTATTTTTTCCGCACAAAACCAATACTTTCACACGGTTCACATGACGCATATTAAAATGTATATTCTATACCTGCTGCTGCGCAGTGTGGTGTATCACACACAATATATACATAGGTAGATTTATATTAGGTATAATATGTAAAGTGTAGACCAGTATTTTATTGGTACCTATATGTATGTGTGTGTGTGTGTGTGTGTGTGTGTGTGTGTGTGTGTGTGTGCGCGCGTATTCTCGCTTGCGTTCGATATTTTGTGTCCAATCATCCGGAGAAGAAACGGGTGCGCGATTGATTTATACATTATGCGAAAATGCGACTGGTCCTATCGAAGATAACTAACTACCTATATATTATATGCTAATAATTCGCTGGAGAAATACGATTTTTTTTTTCACATCTGCACCGTTGTGCTGTATAGCGTTGGTGTAAGTAGGTATACCTACTACCTATATATTATGCAGTATTTACAGTTTAAAAGTGGGTATACCTATATAGTCTATACATACCGAAATATGGGTTTATAATAATCGATAAAATATAGTAGGTTTATATACCTACCTATGATGATGAGGATGTATATTATTGGAAAAAAACCAAACTGATTTCTGGTATACATTTGTGGTACATAATATATTTTATTCCCTAGTCTATCAAGAATATTTTTCATATTCAATAGCAATTATATAATATTGTTGTAGCTATTGGTATAGGGTCCCAATAGGTTAGGAGTCTGCGTCATATCACGTATAGAGGTATTATCATTATCGCACGCCAACTTCGTGGGTGAAACTTATTTTTATGCACCACTATGATAAAACTCATTATTATTTAATAATTGTACATTCGTATACCTATAGATCCTAATTCGTAAGATATATATATAGACTCGAAAAAAGGAATCATATATACTCATTAGTTACGCTTTATCTATGCAATTTTATTACGATCAATCCTTGTACCATTTTCTTTTGAGATGCTCAGCTTCTAGCATAGTTGTAACTAACATATACCTACGCGAACGGATTTTTGAGTGAGAAGTGTCATATAGGGATGATATATTTATAGACGGATACAACCATGTCTTCCACCATTTGAATATTATATATATGTATGGAGATCGGAACGCATAGACTATATAGATATAAGATTAGTGATATTATTATAGGGCGAAGTGGCGTTTGTGATTATACGGAAGGTTGTTGGATATTTTTTAAATTGGATTATTTGGCAGAACTCGTTCATTTAGATTCGACAAACCCATACATGGGCTTGATAAAGATTTTGTAAACATTTAGTTTGCAGGTTTTCATGACGATATGAGTTTAGATGGTTTGCATAATAGACCACGAGGCAAGAGTTTTCTGTTGTTATAAGGTTTATTTTTTATGTACGTGTATAATATGTGGGGACTAGGTAAGAAGTTAATCGAAAAATATTCCTAGATATTTTGTTTTCTTCGTATTAGGTAGGTATTTAAGGTTACATATTTTTTACATTTTTTATTTCTTTGATTTTGTTTCGTAACTTTGAAGAGATAATTCGTGGTACCAATCGGCCGGGTTTTTTAAATGTGCAAGTAGAATATCAGGAGAATATTCTAGGAGAATAACATTACTTTATTGTCAGTGCGACAGCTTAGTTGATTATTTTTTAATTATTTATACCACCTGTAGGAAGATGGTCCTAATTAATAGTTTTTATAAAATGTATTTTACTTTTGGAGTTGAAAGCTTTCTATTTAAATTATTTATACTCTCGTGATTTTCTAATATATAGTGGTGCAAATATATGTACACAAAATTAATTTTGGGAAATTGAGGATAATATTATTGGTGGTTGCTAATGCGTGCTATGCACTCCTATACCTATATTTGTCTATGTTCGACCTTCGCATTAATAATAAATAGGTACATTTTTAAAAAATAACAATTACCTATGTGTTTATTAATTATTTACATTTACTTTTTATTATTTTATACTGAGTAGTATAGATATACATACTTGCCTATTTATGCAATTTTCACAGTTAGGTAGATTAACGTTAATGTACAAAAATGTATCAGTTCTTACCTATACTTGTAAATAATTGTTACTTTTCCAGACGTCTATTATTTATGGTTTTGATAGTTATTGATGTTCTTGTAAATATTTAAAACATACATCTACCTAATATTTTAAATGTATATTGTATATATGTATATATCTATACATAATATTATATATAGTCCATACGATAACATGTACAAATTACACATATTATAATGTAGGTACATATATACACTCGATAAGCCATCATAACTGTTGTCGATTGGAAACTAATGTGCTTCTTAATTTTTGTCTATTCATGGTGTATTGATGTCTCTACGTTTTATATACAGTCTAATAATTTTGATCTTCAATTGGTTCCCGGAGCTTTGCATTCATCGATGTATAATATACTCCATTCAATGGTCTTGTGTCTGCCTAATCGGAATATTTTCCGGTCTTGTAGTTATATATTCATATCGTATGAACAATAATATTTTAATTAACAATCGCAATTCGCAGTGTTTATGGGTAGGTAATAGGTATGTAATATATATTGGTAATTGTTTGTTGCTATATTATTGATTGCTGCAGCTATAGTCTACTGAAATTTGTGACGGAACTTAGATTCCGCCTATGTAAAACAATATCATTGCCATGTACATAATGTCTGTGTTTATAATATTGGGGTGATATATACTGTTTTTCAGGTTGAAGGAAAAACACCCGATTCTAATTATTGGTTAAAAATAAATGTTATTAGAGGTGCAAGAATTGATTTAGTTATAGATGACTAAGGCTACATTCCGGTACAGTGTGCATATTTTGTTAACAAGCATATAACATTGTGTATACATTGTACATTTTAGCTAAATTTTCATCTTCAATATGGATTAATTTATAGTATCTATTATAATTAATGATTGGACAAGGCTAGCAAGGTCTAACATAATATAAAAATGTGTATCCTATGAAAATTAAAAATTAAGAATTATTTACTGCACCAGTTTTGTGTAAAATACAAAAAGACCAAAATTATATCATAGAGCTTAATAGCTTATCCCCATGCTCCTATAATTGTTTTACTAATTATAAACTTATTCATCAGTGATGTGTACTTAAAAATAAACTTATTGAGCTTTCGTTTAATAACTTCTTATTGGTTTCTTTTTGATAAAATTGTGTCCACCCCCCTCCAACCTAGATGTACTTTGGGGACACTGGAGGCCTCAACCTCAATACGCTACTGCTTTCATAATAAGGGTATGTATACATACCTATTAAGAATTTTGGCGCTCTGGCCCCTGTTACCTAAGTCCCTATTCATTATTAAAAACTTAATTTTCGACACTAAAAATTGACCTAATGTATAATATGGGTTATATATAATTGAAAAATTTCGACTAGGTAAGACTGCAAATAATCACTTCATTTTATTATAAACAAAAACACGATTATAGCCAAGATACAGTGCTTTTCAGTTCGTAGTTATATGATAAGTGTAATCAAAAATATATAAAAAATATAACAGTTTTCTAACAAGATAGCAATGTATATATAATATATAATATGATACAAAATGTCAAAAACGCAAATGTGCGCTTACAAAAATGTGACGCGTCACTAGGATTTGTCGTTCTATAATTTATATACTTATTACTTACACTATACTTACCCATGTGAGAATCTTCGAACCTGTCAATAATATACATTGGTGACTGATGTGTGTAAAAATTACAACGGCAATAGTGTAATACTCAACGGGCGAAGACCAGTTTCGTTGGACTAGAAGCGACGAGGCTTATATGTTTACGTTTAAGTACACTCTGCTGTTACCGTATTCCGCGTGTAACAGATCCGTGTTAAGAATTTTCTTGTTATTCACTAAATTAAATTCTACTGTTACTGTAGAAATTTCAATTGCCATATTATAATAACCACATATTTTAATAATCGCATCTGATCAAACGGTGAAGTAGTTGAATATGTATATTATATTCAACTATTTTGTATATTATGACAACGGGTTATAACCAAATGGTTTACGCGGAGCACAGTGACAGTCACTATAATATATCTATCTACCTCCCTACCTACCTATATACAAAACTTGTTTTTCCGAAATATGTTTAAAATGCACTGTTACTTACAAAACTAAAATAGATATAGAGAAACGGTCAGCAGCCACCTTTTTCATTTTTGAATTCATGTCCAATGGAAGATATACCTATCCGTTAATTATAATTTACCCGCTCGCGAGTATATAATAAACCATAAATAGGGAATGCGGTTGCCTCGATCGCAGTACCTATACATTCGGTGACCGTGGTTAAAATTGGTCATTATAGATTAGTATATCTATAACCCTACCTCTACGTGGTATATAATCATTAATCATCGCGAACGGGTAACCGTGATATTTAACGTCAACGGGCAGTCTGCAGTTTTAAAAGGAAAACCTGTTCGTTGTGCACCGTGGTATTCGTTTCCCGATCAAACAGTTGTATATAGGGTTGTTTTCCGCAAGTGCGTGTATTAATACAGTGAAACCTCTAAATACCGGACATTCTCGGTCACTGACATTTAGTCCACTATTCAGTTGGAAGAAAGTTTGTGTATTATAGTTTGTTCCCAAAAAAACGTTATTTAGAGGTGTCCGTTAGGGGAGGCTTCACTAATATTAATGGTCGTGAATTTCAGTTTCGCGGTCTTGTACCATGTCATATGAATCTATATTTGCGATCTTTCTTCGTTGCTGGTCCGAAGAATCTCGTGTCGCCCGTTTTTTGAGCTTTATATGAGCTGAGGGATGGGGCACGTTCAAGACACACATTAGTCACTTATATATATGTATACAATATGCATTATGCGTACTATAAATTATTATTCAAAGGTGCCTTGTAAGAATAGACAGTTATTCAAATATACGCTTCAACGATTATTGGCGATAAACATTTTTTTTTACAGTTTTCTATTTTTACTATATATACTCTATATAGATACATAATAGGTATCGTGGGTTCAATGCGTTCGCGGTTTTTGAATAACGTGGTAGAAGCAAAATATTTTTTTTCTTTTTTTACTTGCAGTCGCGTGACAAAAAATAATATAATATTTTCAGTTCGGTATCGATTAACAGTTTCATTTTTCTAGTACGAGTTCATATGATAGTATACGAAACACATATGTCATAGTCCGATGGCAAGAAAAAACGTTGCAACAATTATGTATAAAAGTCGAGCTTAGATTAAAGAACCTCAACGTTTATCTAAGTATTACTGGTGACAGGACTTAGGCATAATAATCAACGCTTTTAGACGAAAGATTTTTTTTGATTTGGACGATGGTTTGCGTTATTTTACTGATACAAGTGATAAGTTTTTTAATAGAAAATTGTCCTTAGGTCCAGAGTATACTATTTTATATTTATAATATGTGTTATAAGATAAAAAAAACACGTATTTGTAACAGCTGTTTATTGTTAATTAATAAATGATTAAACAACAAATAATTGTGCAGGTTAATTTATAGCAAAAAAAAAAATTACCGTTTTAGGGCATTTCTTTACCTTTAATCGTTTACCATACATATATATATATACATTATACTTACCTCGATATTGCAGAAGTTGAGCGTCGTATGCGCGTTAATGATAACGTCGTTCGTGATGCACAAGATAATTTATCTAAAATGATACGTTGATGTTGTTGTATTGTATAATATTATAATATGTAATACCTACCTGATTCGGCGTTGAACGTCGATTGCGTATGATTTCAAGGAGGCCGTCAGAAATCTGTTACACGATAAGCCGCGCCATTGTCGCTTACTGCTGGCCATGTTACGAATGTTCCTTCAAAATATTATACATTTATTCACTCGTGCGCCGTACCGGTTACCGGTAATTCACGCCGCGCCGTGCTGTCGCATGCACTTGTAAAGATTTCGATTATGGCTATCGTATCGTTGGAAATCGATTTCACCGCGATATCGGGAACCACGGCTACAACTATTCTGCACCGGCACACAGCGTTCCTGAAATAATAATATTATAATTTTTATAGACGATGTCAGCGCACTATTTGTTCTCTCTCTCTGACCCACGTGCAACTTATCAAATAATTTGAATTCAACAGAACCAACCTTGTGTTGTTAGCTGTTTATAGTATTAGAGTATTAATTAGCCAGCTATAATATCAAACTTAAAGTTAAGCACATTTATCTATTGTGTTCTTAAATTTAATAATTTTTTTAATACTTCCATTTTAAAGTAAGATTATTTTTAAATTGTATCATTTAATGTACTATGAGTAGGTACTTGAGAGGTACTCACAAAAAATTAATATATCGTTAACAAGCCAAAGTAAGAACACATCATATAGGTAGATAATGCGTACTTAACTTGAATTTTGACTATAGGTCAATTCACTAATACTAAAGCTAACAACTCAAGGCCGGTCTTGCTCTATGAACGCAAATTTCCTACCTATGTATACTCGTATTGCTCGTGGATATAGGATAGATAAAACAAATAGTGCACTGACATCCTCTCAAGTTTAAATCTACTTAATTTGAGCCTATACGTCTTTCGTCTTTGTTTCTATTTTTTATTTTAATGATTCTATGACATTATATAATTATTGGTATTATAAAATAACATTTATTAATTTTTCATTGCTGTTTTCGATTACATTAATAATTTGCACACTAATAATCCTCTCTTAGCAAAGATTCCGCCTAAACAACTGATTGAAAATAATATTCCTTGATAGGTATGTAATAAACCCGTGCATTGTATAGCGTAAAATAAACCTTATAAATGTAATTAAAAAATACGATTTGCCGAAGCCAGTAATGTACAGGATCGCTTAACATTTGATTTCAAAGCTATGATATGTCGCAAGATATACATACATTAATGTTATATTGCATTTATCCATACTATAATATGTGGTATGTACCTATTTCTACATATTTACAGGTGGTATACTGTAGCACTCACTTTTCTATAATTGTGAACGTTGTGTCTGTGCTGCTACTAATGAAGGCGATACGAGAACTTACCATATTTTATAATTAAATATTATTATTTGTTTGACGGATGAGTGTTTTTTTTGTCAATTTAGTAAAATCTTTTGCATGTAGTGCCTCAATAGTTAATTTTGTGTTTAATATGCCTAGGTATATAATATAACCTATGCGCATTTAGAAATCTCTGAAATGAAATATCATTTGTATATAGCATCATCATATAATATCATCTGTATAGCCATACTATATGATAATACCTATAGGTAGGTATAGTTATCACAGAACTGTCCGCAGTACTCGCTATAGCTGCATATAATTTTTGATGTTTTAATCGATCCCGTCGTCTATTTGCACGCACTGACCCTCCGCCCCTGTGTATAAGACACAATAATATCGTGCACGGTGTGATTCTATATAGATACTCGTATAATATAATACACATATATAATAATATATGAGCGAATCATATAAATTATATCATCGGTGTCATTTGTCCGGGAAGCCGCCGCAGATGTTCTTCCGCGCGTCCGCGTGGGCATATTATTCATTATTATTATATATTGTGGATGATAACTTCATTCAACGCGCACTTCTCATTGTGATCGCATTCATTATGATATATATATAAATACACCGAAGTTTTTTTCCGAATATAATATACGATGGCGTCCGAATGACGACGACGCGTATTCGCATATACAGTATACACGTATGTTATATATATATTTCTACATATACAAACAGAATGAATGGGAAAATCACACGGGCGAGACGCTTCTCCTCCTTATATATAATATAACGACGATGCTTTTTTTTTTCAGTATGTATACAGTATATACCGATGTGTGCGGAGACTTGGGCCGCGCTTACGACTGATATGTATATATACACGCGCACCACGCCGCACACATACATATATTCGCTTTGTGCGTAGTCTCCCTCGGGATTGTACCCTCGGTTTTGGGGGTGAGTTGCAGTGGGTGGGGGGCCCGGTGATTAATGGCGTTGCGACGCAATCACGACCCCGCGCGCCGTCGCCATTAACACAATGCGCGCAGGGATTTTCACCCTCGCGTGCGTGTCTGTCGTCTCGTCTCGTCTCGTCGATATATACGCACCGAAAATGGCCGCTACCCCTGCACTATATATACATGTGAACGAATGAACGAGCAGGCGAACTCGTGCGCTGCACTCACACACGCATACACTTACATAATATAGGCACATATGTTGTTAATTCAAAGAAGGAAAACTGCAAAAAAAAAATTATAAAAATAATTTTCCAGTTTACAGAATCGTAACTCTTCACGTCCTTGTGCATCATATATACACTGCGGAGTGTTTCAGCGTTTTCTGTAAATGGAAAATATATATGACTAAGCTTTGAGTACGATCTCATGAGTATACAATGTATATATAGGTATATATTATAGAGGTACCTATTATATTTACATATGAGTATGGAATTGAAAACCTATTTCCGTTTTGATACTTGATTTCATTTAATTTTTAATTTATCCCGATAGGATGGTTATTAAATCCTGCGCACAATATTTGCCAACATCCATTTTTCATTATAACAACAATTTATTACAATTATTATATGAGATAGCTAGTATATTATGTATATATATTTATTAAAAGTCTCTGAGGCGTAAAAACACAGAATTCTGATTCCACTCAAATATGAGATGTTCCTCATAGTTTATATACTTATATCAGGAGTCAGGACATCAGGTATATTCGTAGAAACCATTATCGCGTATTTGGCGCTCGTTGATTGCAGTGTTACATTCTTAATTATTTATATATAGGTATATTATATAATATAATATACACCAACAAATGTATTTTTTCCTATAGAAGAGTGTACCTACTTCTGTTTTAGATGTAATGCAATAATATATTCATACTCGTATATAATTGTCGAATAATTGTGTCAATTGAAGATATTTTAACCATTATAACCATTTTCAGGACGCTGAGCTTGTGGAAGCCCTCTGGAAAGTCGATTTGGATTATGGAACGTCGGGTGCCACGACTGAAAGTCGCGGTCCTTCTCCTTACGGCAGCACCAGCGTTGGGTCTTTTTTGTTACCGGGTGACGAACCACCGTCGCGCAATTACACTTTCAGCAGTCCCGTGGCTTCGTTCAAAAACAGATGGTACCTTCCGCCTAACTCCAGTGACTTGTCGGCGGGCTCCAGTTCGCATACGGTAAAAAAATAACGGAGTTTTTTTGTACATTATCTATAATTTATAGTATATATTACATGGCCACACAAAGTTTATGAGGAAATGTCGATTACTTTTTAATATTATATACGCGTATATATGCGCGCACTGTATATCTACCTATATAATTAGTATATATTATATGATAACATACTATTTTCGCATATGTGATTTGTTTTTATTCAATTTTTTAGAGTGGTTTTGAACGTACCCAAAACTCTGATGGAAATCCCTGGGAGGTCGGTAGTTTGTTGGTGGATCTCAGAACTACAGGTACGTTACATGATGCGTATTATTAAACAAAATATTTTGTATTCCGATTGTTGTCATATTATCAAGTGTAAACAAGTGTTATTTGGCTTCAGTACGGCTGTCACAATGTGTATAATATTATATGATTTTGCTTCCCTACCGAGTATAGGTGCGCAATTGATCAACGAATTGAGCAACGAGCACAATATTAATGAGTATCAGGCGAACGCGTGTTATTGACACAACGTGTCAAAAAAAAAATTGAAAAATGTAAATATCGATGCTTCGTGCGTATTGTATAACACAATATAATTTATATCTATTTACACATATTATACATATATAATGAGAGTTTTTTTTATTTATCAACTGAAAACTTGCAAATGCCTACTGATTTTTAAATGTTGTATATAGATATATGTATAAGTACTATTATGCTTTACGAAAAGTTTAATATTATATGCTGTACTGCTGTAGAGTGTAGATGATGACCAGAATTTGTATTTATTTAAGTCTAACATTACATAATCTACTTATTATTTGAATGTTGCTGTAGTGTTTATTGAAAACTTGAAATTCTATGAAAATTAATGGTTTATAGATAGTTTGTAGGTATCTGATTTTTTTTTAATTGTTCCTGTATGAACCTAGATCAGCTATAAATTTGTTTTATACTGTGTAAGATTAATATACACAACATTTTATTTTGCTATAAGAAGCATTTTTTTTGTCTTTTTACTATTTAGATTGTGATATTTAATACATTTTTTATAAGCATTTAAAGTTCAAATGTTGACAACATTTATCAAATTTAAATTTTAACAATTATTTTGTGGTTAAAAATTTATAAAATGGTCAACTTTTATTTCTAAGAATTGAAAATTTAAAACAAGGTTCCACGGAAACAGGTTAGGTATATATATATAAGTTCCACTTACTTTATTCACAATAATATCAATTAATACTTAGTAATATCATAGGCTGGCTGACTGTCTTCGCTCAGAATCGTTTTTCTTATACAATGATATTATATCATTGAATTCAAATTTAACACCATCCATTAAAGTGATTCACTTGTAACCTACTGTACAGCAGAGCGACACCCACTTGCCCACTATATTTACTTTTAAATGTGTTTTTTTTTGTTTTGATATTTTATTTTATAAAATGTGTTATATCTACGTATCTGGAATATTTGAATGGTTAAAATTAATCAAATTAATTTTTAGTGATGTTTAATTTATCGATATGCTACGGACAAGAAATTATAGATGTTGTATATAAATAAGTATACTATCTGGTATCTACACGTTCTAAAATTCTATTTTATTCAGTTGTTTTACGTCAATCAGTCCGTAGTGTCACGTGTGCATTTTTCGTTTATACTTATATAATTTAGGATTGTTAGTTTTATTTGTTATAAAAATTCCAAAAGTTAAAATTTTTCATTCAGCTGCATGATTACGTTACATGGTTTGGGAAATATATTTTTAGTCACGGAAATTCAGTGTATATATTATATCTAAATGCATATTCAAATAGGTACATAACATAATTAGTATAGTGCAGCTATATATTTTAATTGCTGTCATATAGGCATGCGCAAACTTTGGTGGCAGGGTATAGGCGGTTTATGTTATATACGCCTGATAAGATATATTCCCTTATAAATTCCCTTAAATATAAATGATCATAACAATGCCTTACAAGTATTTATTATTAGTTATTATTATTACTGGCTCGTATTATAAAATTATAAAATAAAATGTTTTTCAATACACTGTAGCCTTAAATAGATTTATAGTACCTACGCGTAAATTGATACTTTTATCGGAAAAGATTTCTGTATTCTGTTTATTTTCTGAGGTAGTTTTAAAGTATTTTAGATAGGTAGGTACTATAATAATATATAGTCTACTATTGTCATAAACTTACATCTTAGATTTTTAAATTTAAACTATTTTAAAGCTTTAAATAGTGTCCCATCTTCCTTTTATAATCTAATTTTTGAATTTTCTCAAATAAATGTTCTACTAATGAGAATAAATTACATATTATTTGTATGTTTGTATATATGTATGTATGTATGTATGTATGTATGTATGTATGTATGTATGTATGTATGTATGTATGTATGTATGTATGTATGTATGTATGTATGTATACATGTATGTATGTATTTATTTATTTATGTACTTAAGTGTATTATTTGATGACTTCATATATAACAAATTGGCTCATTAGCTCATGACCATTAAGTTTAAATTACTTGAATAAAACTCATGTAACCACCTATATCATAAATTATATTTCTGCAGGTTGTTGTGCAAGTTTATACGAATGTATTTGGTATTAAATTACATTTTTCAGCACTGTATTGTGGTGGTGGTAACAGTATATTTTAATAATATACAAATAGGTATACGTGCTGTAGTATACGTCGTAAGGTGTTGAATAAATTGCGTTGTTGCTCATTATCGAACTCGTCATTTATATATATATTATATCACAATTTACCATTTACTACGCGATATCATTGCGATTCTTATCTTTTGCGTGCGTGCGGTGATTTTTCTTCTTTATATAATACCTATATATATTCCGCCGCGTTGTCTCGCGTACGAATGAAAACGAAATTTATATTCGTGGTTTTCCAATTTTTAATGAACCTTTGAGAATTTCCCGTCGGTACATATTATTTATGCGCATGGCTATATATACGCCCGATTTATATACACATTATTATTCGGTTGCCGCTCACCCTTGTGTGCGTGATGTATAAATGCGTGTTGTCGGAATTGAATTTTTCCGCTCGTTCGAGGAAAATGCGTGTTACATAATGCATGAATAAAAACGTTTTATGTATTAAGTGACTCTGGCGTTCGATAGGAGGGGGGGGATCGGTGGCGGGTGGTCTGTCGTGGGGGGGAGTGTTTGTAACCCTCGGAAGGAAAATGCGGCGGCGTGTTATGAGCGTGTACACTGCCGCTGCCGCCGCCGAAGAGCGTCGTCGCAACGTCATCAATCTTCCGTGTCCGTCCTTTTGTTGTTTACCCGCCGTCGCCGTCTCCGGTCATCCAGGGATGAGTCATTTGTTGGTCATACCCTAGTCCCGGTTCTCTGATATCCGGGCCTTCTCTTATACCACCTAATCCCCCTTCCCCTTTTTCTCCCACCACATTACACTGTGGTATCATCCCCTTGTAGTTCAGTTTTTTTCGATTTTTTTGCCATTTGGCCTCCCCGGCGTAATGGAGCGACAGCCGCCAATCCGAGAATAAGTGACGCGCGAGCTGTATGGGACCCCACGAAAATTCTTCCCCCCTCGAACAAACGATGTATAATAATATATACGTATCCGATATCGGTTTTTCAAACACACACAAACGCACATGTACACACCATATACCTACGTATAATAATATGAGTTCTTAATATAAAATGAAATATAATAATAAATAATATATAATATGTGAGTGCTCGTTGTACGTATATTTCTCCTCCCTCTTAGTCCTTAGATATTATAAATGCGGTGTGTGTGAGTCGTCATGGTAACGCGCATTGCATTCACACGGATACGCATATATATATATATATATATATATATACCAGGTACCTACATATGCTACACCTATAGTATAGTTGTATTATAGGATATACATATAACGGCTGACATATGTAATATATATATAATATAATATATATTTTGTAGTCGTGTGTGTATTATTCTGAATACATGTACGGCGGCATACCTTTGATATACATATAATATGTGGATTTTGGGTACGTCTATATAATATATAATATATAGTATGATATGCACTGCGCATACACATGGGTACTATATAGGTACACCCATCATTGTCGTATCGTGTATGATTTCGTTACGGTATGGGTCGTGTTTTATTTATTACGTATTATATATATATATATATAAATTATTTCTACGATATGACATTCTTCTATTTAACACTTTATTGCTATGCAGTAAGTATATACTATAAATACCTATATATACATATATATATATATAATCTTAACGTTAGCCTTTCTCTTCGCGTACGATATAACAGCCACAGCTATTATATATACATACATAATTTGATAAAATATCAAAATCTACTGATTGGTTAAACGGAATGCATCACGCCCGCACTATCATATCAACAATTATTTATGACATTAAATGGTGCTTAAAATTGCAAATGGTTTTTTAAATGCGTTGAATATTCCTATAGGAGTGTATATATAAGTTCTACTGCTTCCTGTAAACGTTGTTTTTAGGGTTCCGTTCGGTAAAATGGGACACTATTACTAAAACTCCGCTGTCCGTCCGTCTATCACCAGGCTGTATCTCATGAACTACGAAAGTTAGAAAGTTGACATTTTCACAGATACATATTTATGTTGCCGCTATAACAACAAATACTAAAAATCCTAGAATATATAATATAAGCAGTGTTGCCAACATGTTTATAGCTGATGATGGTACGGAACCCTTCGTGCGCGAGTCCGACTCGCACTTGGCTGGTTTTTTTATTATTGACATGGGTATTAAAAATTGGTTAAATTATATTATATTTGTTAAATTATATTTATTTATGTACCTACGTTATATAATAATATTATGCGTAGTTTGTAAAAAATCTTTATTTATTATTTAAAAAAGACCAACCGTGTTTACATACCTACAAAAATGCATAATTCATATACAAATTTAAATTGGGTTACTAATAGTAAGCACCTATATATAATATGTTATTATGTAGTATATGTATTAACATTAATATAACTACCTACACGGCTATACCTATTTATATTTTATACTTAAACACGTTGCATTCGCCATTCGTACCAAATAATTTGAACTCTTTAGAATAAATAATGATAATTTTCGCTGTTTCTTCTTACGACAATGACTATAGGTAGCTACGTGTATTGTACATATATGTATATTGTAACTGCATCATTTTAAAAATGATCGATCATTCTTATAACGAGTCTAAAGTGTCAAGTCAATACGACACAGAAATTCATTCATACCAAACTGATTTTTAACAACTGCAATGTTTTTACGATCCACCAGCTAAAGAGCGTTAACTATAACTATAACGGCTTTTATTTCCATTAAAAGTTTTAATTAATTATAAAATTTAATATAATTTATCATAGTTTATACAATTGTACGATTGTAAAAAATGTCTTTTCTTAGACAATCATTTAAATTGTAGGCAATTTATATAAACTTCTATTTTATATACAATAATACCTAAATATGTAGTTTTCATAGATAAAACAGATAGTGCATGTTTGATTAAAATTTGTTTGTTGTAGGTATATAAACAAAACCTTGAGTCATCTATTGAAACATATAATACTCTACGCTAAGCTATAGGCTACAATACTAAACAGATAATCTTTATTCTTTTTACGTTAGGTGTATATTGTTTAATTATTTTGAGAATGTATTATTTGTATTTGTATACTTTAACAATTTAGTGCTTCACCGATTGCCTTGACCGATTATAGCCATCTTTTTTTGTGTCGCACTTCACGATCTAACGGTTTTGTCATAGATTTTTTTTTTGTATAGCTGTAATTAATGGGTTAAACCTAGGTTTTAGATCTTATAGTCTTAGTGCATCGTTTGTATGCTCTAAAAACTTTTTTAAAATAGCGGTTTTAACATTCTCCATTGCATAAAAAACCATTTAATTTTAAAATGTCTTTAATAGTTGTAATAAATAATGAATGTAGGTATATTATATTATATGCATATTTTAAATTTTAAATTATTTATATTCAAATGGGAAGTACCTACTATACTTAATGTAATAAAACTATATATTCGTGATATTCTTCAGTTTGACTATATATGTGTATATGTGCTTTTGTAAATTAAAAAAAAGGTTCAAAATCTGTCACCGTTTCTAGTTTTTCAAAATGGCATTAAGTTCTAGACTATTTATTTTCAACAGTTGTGTTTTTACAATTTTTTTGTTTGTGAGGGGGGGGGGTGCAATTTATGTTTGGTATATATACGACAACGATATATTATTATATTATCATAATATACCGATTATTATTATTATCGTGTCCTTATAAATCCATTTATACCGCGTGTAACGTATATATTTATGCTCATCAGTCGACTCCATCTTTCATATATATATATATATAAATGCGTACATCACGATAAAACCGTTTTCAATAGTTCTGTTGTACTCCACGTACGTATACTTATAAAAAACCTCTAAAAAAATATTGCTTTTAATGACGCCGCTTTATAATATTTTAATAATAATATAATACGTACACGTAGATATATTTATGTATGTACCTGCTGCAGCCCTCCGATAACCGCGCGTTTATACATACCCAGTGGCTGACTACTACCCATAATATACATATAGGTACCCGCTGGTGGCTGGTTGTAGTAATAGGTCGTTTAGATTCTTATAATATGTATACCTGTATAATATTACAATATGTGATGTATATCTAAGGTACCTATATATCTCGCGGTATCGAAATGGCACATACCCCCGATGTTCAACGGATCATATATTATTGTGTATAGTTATATCGCGCGTTTGTTGACCGTGAATAATTTATATTAATATGTATAACATAAAACATTATGTACATCTGACACATTATCTTGTTCGATAAACATCGCCGTCGTTGTCGTCGTCGAATAGGTGATAATACACATGTCAAACGCGATTTTTCTTTTTAATTTATAACCCCACTAGATTCGACCCAACAGTGGTGGTACGTGTTCAAATAACGCGCGAGTCCCAGTAGCGCATCATAACGGGACATTGTGCAACGTCATTTCACCAGTCTACAATGTCAGACAATATAATAATAATATTCTCTCAAATTCTACACGCTCATTGTTTGTTCGCGTGTTTGTCCTATTTAACAAAGACAAACACCGTATGTAGTAGTGTAGGTTATACGGTTTTAAACATAACGTGCTCAGGGCACATATCGTCACATATATATGTGCACGCGGACCCATTCGCGCGCGCGTGCCCGTGAGTTTAGCGTGGGGTGCAACTGGCCGCAATCCCGCGGACGGAATTTCGAGTTATCGATCTAACTATCAGCTGTAAAGTGTGCCTATATATGCATCTATCTTTTAAATCTTATGTAATATTTATTATATTATCTCGAGTTTCAGACCATGTATCGAAATCGATTTTGGCTCGGCTATTAATTTTACAATATAATAATGATAATAATAATAATTATTATTATGATTATTACTGTACCCCCCTCTCCTTCACGTGGGAAAGATATCTGGGTGTTATGATAGAGTGTAGGACGTAGGTAGTCGTGCACAAAAGGCGGCTTTATACATCCGAAGCGTTTGCACCGTGAATTAAGCCGATATTATATCTGATGGTGGCTGGGATGACTAGGCGATATTCCGTTTGCTGCATGTTGTTAAGTGTTCGAAAGATTTTCGTTTTATATTTTTTTTCTCTCTACCTGTTGTTGACATGACCGGTACGCTGGCTGAAACGATGATGAAGGCTCGTCTTAAAACACGCCGACACATATTACACCTATATTCATTGCATCGTTATTTTTCACACAATGTACTTACGATTAAAATTAGTAGGACGTAGGAACGTACAATATGTTTTCTTTGAGGGTATATTTTAAATACAGGTGCGAAATGGCAATGACAAGTTTTAATCGTATAGAAGAACAAAATATCAATTACGATGATGTCCTTGTCAGTAGCAGCTCTTGGGTTTAATTTTAGTTTTTATTATTTTTTTTTTTTTGGGGGGGCATTATTTTCACACTTTTTTTGTTGATATTTGATTATATAAGTACCTGTAATATCGAAATATATTCAAATGCTTCATAATCAGTATTTATTCTCCACATGCAGGCCATATTAGCCATTAATCTTATTATAATTACCTACTTAATTGTGACAATTATATGTATCTACCTACGTATAAAAAATTATTAAATTTAGAGCATCTATCAGACTAAACTTTGTTTTTTATTAATTTTCAATGTTTTAATTTTAAAAGTAATAAATTTACACATTATACAAAATAGTACACATGTTAAAAGATAAAAAATATCAAAATATGAACATCTATATAGTATACAAACTATAGGTACAATACAAAATATAACTTTTTATTCTTATTTTTTGCGAATTGATCAATTATCTATATCTATAGAAACGTCCTCTCATGGATATGCACGAGAAGGAGACCAAAACGAGTAGTAAAAATGATAAGTGTCCAGTACCCACATTAAAAAAAGTTTTGGAACCCTGACATTGTTTTTAGTTAGGGCCTTGTGTATACTCAACCATTATATTTTAAGTCGTCGTAATGTTGTAAAGCATCTTTCCGATGGTAACATGATTTACAGCTACAAGCATTGAAACAATTACTTTGAACATGACAGTCGTCAAACATATTAATCGACCAAATTAAAATTATAAAATATAGAGAACCTGAGAGCAAAGACGACATTTGGACAACTGTTTGGGGGGGTCTACATTTATAAATCCAACACAGACCCGTAGGGACTTTGCCCCCGCACCCCTCACAACGTATAATAATTTTCAAGGCTGGATCATTATCTTCGTTATTTTTAACAATTTGTATAGAGGAAATTGTATATAGTTTAGAATTTAAGGAATCAAAATTAATAAGTGTTTTGTTTGTTTTTAAATTAAAAATGTTAAAAATGTTATTTCTTGATATTATTTTAATTAAAAAAACATGCAGAAATATTGAGAAAAAAAGAACTTGACACACGAAGAATGTTTTTGATAAATCAAACTATTAATTATTATACTATAAAGAATAAAACATTAGAATAAATTGTATAGTCTTATAAGTGTAACTAAAACGAATTTGGACTTACAGAATATTACCTACACAGTTTCTAAGTGAGTTTCTATTATATTATCATACTGTTATATAATATAGAGTATTTAGAGGCTAGAGCAGTGAGTATACAACGATGTATCATATTATCATTGATTTTAAATACTAATAGTTGCTAACATTAATAACAACAATTGACTATATCTTCTGTAAATCGATATTAATTATAAATAATTATTACCTATTAGTTATTTGCTGTTAGACAGCATTCCTGTACACTGACTATCGAATTGGCTAAGAAACCCAATTGTTTTTAATTTAATCATTTCTTTATTAGGTTCTGTCGTACTAATTATGGATTTAGGAATAAATATATTTAAAAAATGAGGAAGGCTTATATTAAACTAAGGGAGGGGGAGGCTAGCCCCCCCCCCCAAATTGCTCCTATGCCTGAGAGTCTCTATCGGAAAACCACGTACTTATTATACTGGCGCACTACACGAAAATATAATATAGCGACTAACGATAATTTACAATTAAACGATCTCGCGTATACTAATATACCTAATATTAAATTATTATATACCATAAAAATAAAAGAGTATAATATTATATACAATTTAAATTGTATAGTAATTATTAGGAAACGGATTTGAATGCAAATTTCATTTTTTTCTGAATGTCCGAAAACATTGGTTTCCAAGCAAAAAGTTTCATTTCATACATCAAAGAATTAAAAAATGTAACTTTTATTTTGTATTTTTTGAAATTTTTAGTGCATTTTGTGGTTTTTAAGTCATTTTTTCAATATTTTTGTCCACATTCATTCTAAAAAAAATTAAAATACCTAAATTTGTATTATGTTACGAAATTACGAAATTATTGTTGACACGTGTAGGCACAAAATATATACATACAAGTTACAACAGATTATTACCCACATTAAGCTAAAGATAAGATGCGATAAACTATTTATCTAAATTGTAATTTTGTATTGCACTGTTGAATTGAGTCATTATTTCATAGTTTAGTATCGCGTATAGTCTCGTCGTTAACGTTTTCGAGTGATTTTCGTAGATGTATTTAGTTTAGTTTTGTTTATTTCACGAAGTTTTTGAAAATGCCTAAGGCCAAATCTTCAGATGTTTGTCGTTTGCGGTCATATACGTTCAACAATTTGGGGAATCAATTTTTTCTACCGATGGAAGCGTTCTTTTTTGTAAGATTTGTGAGGTCAGAGTGGCAGCCGCAAAAAAATTTACTGTGACACAACATGTGGGTAGAGAAAAACATTTACCTACGTGCACTAGATATTCAAAAAAATAAAAAAAGTGAAGTTGTTCAAACATTAATTAATACCATTCCAAAAAATAATGTATTTACTACAGATCTTTGTACTGCAATGGTATCTGCTAACATTCCTCTTTCTAAACTGAAAAATGAAAATTTCCGCAATTTTTTTTAAAAGTTTACCGGCCAATACATTCCAGACGAATCCACAATTCGAAAGAGGTATGTAGGCAATACTTACAATAATACAATAAATTCTATTAGAACTTACGTGGAGAATAAAAAAATG
Source organism: Acyrthosiphon pisum (assembly GCF_005508785.2). Classification (NCBI taxonomy): domain Eukaryota; kingdom Metazoa; phylum Arthropoda; class Insecta; order Hemiptera; family Aphididae; genus Acyrthosiphon; species Acyrthosiphon pisum. Next base: position 85,062,853 of record NC_042495.1, read on the forward strand.
TGGGTGAGTATAGATGAGACTACAGACGTAGATGGCCGATATGTCGCTAATGTCATAATCGACACTTTAGAAATTGGATGTCCCAGTAAAACTTTTTTATGATAATATAATAATTACTAATTATATTACTATACAAAATATAATTATAATAATTATAATACAAAAATTATATTACTAATTTTTTTTTTTTGTTAATATGGGGGCTCTCACAACCCCTAAATCAGTCACTGATCCTTGTTGTATAGACTCACCAAAAGCTCAGGCTAGTAAATGTGTCGTATTTAGAATATTTAAATTCTAATTTCCATAATGAACAACAATATTGAACGACTTTTTGTATCTTTCTGTTTCTGAAAAAAATAACATCTTAATTAGGTAGGTGCCTAATCAATTGTAGGTACAAGTTAATAATTTATAACTATTTAATATTTGCTTATAATAATGAATTTGGTAATTTAGGAATCTATTATAATATTATAGAGCTTCCTATTGACTTTGATGTATACCTATATTTTTATGTAGGTATAACATTTTAACGTTTTAGATAAACATTTTGTGATATTTAATTTTTATTATTATTTGATGTATTATTACCTCTACATTTTTTGGTACAGTTATATTATGTACGATCTGCGAATTCCATAGATACACCTATTGCATATTTAATAATTTGTTTTATTTTTGGGGCAGGTTCCTATTAGATTCTGAGTGGAACGATGAATGTATTTTTTTAAATGTCGATAATACTATTTAATGCAAATTGGAATTGGTCGTTGACAGGAGACTTCCGGTTGATTTTATGTAAAAATAATAATTATCTTTAATAATGAATAATAATAAATAATATTAGTAATAATGAAGGATAGGTGCACCAGGTACTGTACTTATAACACCTATAAAACCACCTGGAGACCATCTGCCACTGCAAGTTTAGGTTTTCCTCGTGTGAGCGCCAGCATGTCCTATCCCTATATTATTAAACCAATAAAATGTTGTTGCCTGATTGGATAATAATTTAGGACAGATGGTTTTGATAATTGAATGATGGCGGGATATAATATAGGGGGCACATTTAATCGGTATTATTATTTATTATTTATTATTTATTATTATTTATTATTATTTAAGCTTACATAATTCAAATAGTACATAATATAATAGGTATATTAGAAGGTATATATTTTAATCCCACATGTTGTATCAAACATAAACCTATAATAAGTTATACAGTTTAGAAATATAATACACTCTGTTTTAATCAGGTCCGTATTTAATATTTAATAAACAATTTGGCAACAAATCATCACTTAATAAGCGTGTTGAGATGAGAATAATTAGAGCAATAAGCTAATTCATTGACTGGAAAAGAGTGCTTTCTTTTTTTCTGTACATTTCATTCATAATTCTTCTTATAAAATTATAAAGTCATTATTTTATTTTTCAATTTTATAGGTATAATATTATGTATCTATACAGTTCAAAGTGTATTTGCAGCCTCACAACATTAATTTAAAAATTGATTATTCTTAAACAATTTATGTTTTTTGCAAATAGTTTCGTAGATATTAATACCTAATATAATACTTTTAAATATTTTTATGAATGTTAGCACTATTTTGTCTATTTAAGACACGAGTTACAGCATATATTATACGAATTTATAGTTTATGTATTATTTAGATTCTGTAGATTAGCAAAGGTACAAATAATAATAAATATTATATTTTTATCAGCTATTGTATATTAATAACACTTACTAATATGATGTAAAAGTTGTTTCAAGGAAACAATGATAACTTAAATTATGTTCCAACATGCCAAGTAGGTATATGACCGGAACAAAAAACTAAGTGGGCGACTATATTATTGACGTCATGAATTGTTATAGCAGACAGTATGACATTTAAAATAAAGATATTCTTCTATGTGAATTATCGTACTAGAAATCGCGCGGAAAGATCATTCACCGTTTCTAATTTATCAAATACTTTTTTAGTATTATTTTTTATGGACATTTTAACTTATAGTAATAAATAGTCTATAATATAATATACATTGAAATTTATGTTGTATAATGTATATAGATGTTTTTCAAATACACAGTAAAATAATTACCTAACTTTTATATCCTCTTATAATTTATTATTGTTTTTTATACCTCAATTATATATACTTGGTTATTTACCAAGCAATTTCACCCTCAGTTCTTCATTTAAGATTGAATTTATTAAAATCTTCGACGATACAAACGTATGGGTTTCAAATAAAATCAACTCTTTATAGTAAATTGTTAAATTGTTATAGTACAATATAGTCGATTTTTAAATTGAAATTTGAACAATCGGAAGTAAATACACATCATAGATTCGTAATTTTAAATAATCTGTATAAGTGAATTGCATTAGGGCGTTGCAAATACATTTTATAATTTATAAGGGTTCAACCAAATATTTGGATTTCCACTGTACATTTGTATTTTATATATTTATATAATATATTTATATGACGCATATGTTATTGTTTGTTATTTAAATAATAAATGTTAAAGTTTGTTTTTTTTTTTTTATTTAAAGGATAAATGTTTTAACAGCTAGGGTTATTAGCTTGTCAATGTTTTACATAGTTGTTTCACTGATGTTTCTTAAAATTAGGTATTACATTGGAAAGATAATTATGACTTTACAATTTTGTATTTACAGTTTTTTAATAATATTAGTAATATTTAAAAATTCAATGATTTTTAAGGTTGATGTTCGTTGAGTGCTTCTGCAACGTTAGGTGGAATGTTCAGGTCGGTGCGTGTTGAGGTGTACAGTGTGCATTCCTCCACTATATGTTTGATGTTGAGTATTTGATTGCATGTGTCGCATCTTGGTTGGGACTCTTTCCTAATTAGATATGGGTGTGTGAGAAAAGAATGTCCGATTCTGATGCGTGTGATTGCAATGTCTTGACGTCTGTTAAAAAGGGGGGGGTGCCACCTTTTGATTGTTTTTTTTGTTGATATTTTTGAGTTTATTGGATGTTGGTATTAAATTCCATTGGTTTTGCCAAAATGAGAGGATTTTTTTATTAATAGAGTTTATCATGTCATTGGACGGGATGTTATTTAAAGTAGAGATCGAAATATTGTTCGTTGTGAGATCAGCATATTTGTCGGCTCTTTCATTTCCTGCAATACCAGTGTTTGAATGTTTAGGGTTATTTCATTTTTAGTGGATAGATTTTTAAGAGGTAGTAAAGTGCTAGGGGAGTCGCTGATTATAAGTATATCATTTGATTCTAGAGTATTTGCTAGTTTTACCCCTTCATAGATGGAATAGTTTTCGGCAGAGAAAATGCTGGCTATCATTGGAAGCTTATGTTGAATGATTGTGTCGTCTTTAATTACAGCAAAGCATACTCCATGTTCAGATTTGGATGCATCGGTGTATATTTTTGTGAAGTTGAAGAATGAGTGCTGGATCGTATTTTTAAAAAGAGAGGTGATTATTGTATTATTTGTTTCGTTTTTATTGAAGTCGAGAAGTTCAGTGTTTAGTTTCAGTTCCCATTTCCAAGGTGGTATGACTTGGAACGTAATTTTATTTACGACTGAGGTGTGAATATTCATTGATTGCTGTAATTTGTTAAATATGTCCCGTATCGTGGAAGATTTATTGTGTTCTGTATTTTATTGGTGGTGCGATATGGTTGTTGAAAATGATCTTGTGTCCAATATGGTTGAGTGTGCTTTTCCATTTGATGATATATCTTACTGTGTCTTTGTTTCTTTGGAGTTGTAGCGGGATTTTGTTTTGTTATAGCCTTATTCGAATAACTAAATTAACTTTTATTCTATTCTGTGCAGATTAAAATGTATGTTTTTGTGTACATGTATTTTTTATATATAGGTATATATATTAAGTATATATTATATTGTATATGCACACTCACAGGTACAATGAATTTATTTATTTATTTACGTTCGTTCCTACTTACTGAAGTATAATACTATAATGTATAATGTATATTATATACAGTACATATATGTTTATGTATATTATGCGGGTTTTTTAACTACATTTTTGTCATTGTTGTTTATATATCATACATATTATATTCTATATAAAACGTCGTTACACGTCACTACACAGTACACATTTCAACCTGCAAATACGAATCTCCTGTTTCGCGCGAATATATATAAATGTAGGTGTACCTATACTATAGTGAATTTTGAGTATCTATTGCATATATATAGACGCACGCTATAATAACACTGTCCTATTATACACCTATAGATCTTCAGCTGCTGTATCAGCAAGCATATAGATTTTTGATGATGACTAAAAAAAAAAAAATGTATAAAGCAGAAAAAATCGCGCGATGTTAAAATACACGGGAATGTGTCTCTGAAAAAACGTATTTATATTTTATATGCATGTATACAAATTCACAACGATAATCGGAACTTTCCAATTTAGATTTTCTTATTTTTCCGATTGCCCTGCTGCAGTGTAGTTCGAAGAGAGCGGATACACGTCGTTTTCCCCCGGCGTATACACATAAACACAAAACGGGACTTATATACTAGCTGCAGTGTACCTATAATATGCATTTAGATATAGATATGTATAGTGTATTTATGTATATAATATAGGTCCTGTGCGAGTGTATCTGTTGTAGTCGGAAGTGATGATTTTCTCACGCGGAAAAAGTGTGGTTATACCCGGTTCACCTACAGCCCGAAACTACGCGATAGATGGTATAGGTACCTATATCCGCCTGGTATAGGTAGGTATATATTATGCACACACGTACTCTCCAGTATACGCTATTAAGAAGGAGACGATGGATGATACTCACGCAACGACGCGTTGTGGTAGTGGTGGTTATTTACACGTACGGAAATCGCTTTGGTGGGGGGGATTAATAATAATGAAAACGATAAAATAAAATCGGAAGACCGCCAGTAGTGCAGTGGTGGGTAGTGGTGATTGTGGTGGTGGTGGAGGTCGTGGCAGTGGTGGTGTTGGAGGTGGTGGCGGCGGCGGTGGTGGCGGTGGTCAGGAATGCGGGGTCATGGGAACTGAAGTGACTCGGTGGTACGGCGGTGGCATCGGCGGCCATGTTGGATTGATGGATAATATTATGTCGGAGAGCCTCAATCGTGCGTCTGGACCGGGGGAACTGTATTTTTTCGGCAGCCCACCGATCAACAGTAGTCACTCGTTCGGTTTTTCGTCATCGTTTTATACGCACCGTTGTTGTCGTAGTGGTCGTCGTCGTCGCAGTCGCAGTCGTACATCATATTTAATTTTTTTTGTATAAAAAACTTATAACAACACAAAATTCGATTTACCCATATTCGCCGAATATTTTTTTCCCTGCCCATTAGTGCGTTGTACGTCTTTTCGGCCTCAAGGGACCGACCGATGCCGCCGTGGCCTTTATTGTCCCCGATGACTTAGCGCTTTATTTATTCGGTGTAACGTTCAACTTAATTTTACCTGAACACAACCAGGTTAGGGTTGTATGGGACAATCGGTATATGCGTCGCATGTATTTCTTAAAAAAATATACCGTTCTTTGTCGTGCTCGTATCAGTGTATTAGACTTCAGTGCCGTCATTGTGTTAATCTTTTACAGACGAAAGTCGTTCGAGACGAGCGTCCAGTGACAATGATACCGAAACATCGGATTTGGATGCCGATGAATCTGCCGAACACAAAAAATATGACCAGTCAAGCAGTAATAACGAGTCTCCAAGTTTAAATCCAGGATTTCGTGTGAGTTAATTTTTGTGTATTATATTCTTATTATGTCATAAGCTTGAAGGCATAAAATTCCGTTTACTTAAAAGATTGGATTATAACCTTTATATTAGCTTATAATATGTAATTATAGATACGCGTATTACCAATTAACAAAATACCTATTATACGATTTGCTTAATAAACAGTAGGTATTTGATTTAGTATTTTTTGTAATACATTTATATCTATCTTATCTATATATATATTATATATACATAATACAAAAACATTACAATTGATTATGATTTAATACAGGATAGTTAAATATTATATATGTATAATATAATATAGGCACGCTGTGTATTTACATTCGGTTATTAAATATAAATCTGTTATTATTTATTTGTTTACAACTAATCCATAGGAGGAGTATTGCATAAACTATTCTGTATCATAATTGTGTCTAGGTACCTATTTTCAAATTTGTCAATTTTAGAGTTCATGAAAATTGTTCATGTTTTAGCGGCCATATTCTTGTTTTACTTATATTTCTGTATAGATGCCATGTTACGTAATATACATAATATTTAATATATATGTATTATAAATTATAACTGTACTGTACAGTGTGCCTACTTAGAGTTACGGGATCTATTTATTTAATATACAATTACGATATGTCGATATACATTATCTAATGATACGCAAATACTCTTTTTCTTTTCCATATTCACATTTAGTATTGGTGTTTATTATTATTATTATTTTTTTTTTAAATATTTATATGTTTAAACAAATTACAATGTTTCGAGTAAAAACATATTCCTGATTAAATATACACGTAGTATAATACAATTTATATATTTTATCAACATGACAATAGTATATTATGTAATTTATGTTATATTCAATATTTGTTTTAATAAATTATTTATTAACAACATATTATACATATATAGGGCCTATGGAGGTCCTTATTTCTTAATATTTAAATTTTTGTGACCGATCCCCCTAGTTGGGTTTCAATATGTATAAAAATTATGCATACAAAATTTGAGCATAATTGGATAAGTTTAACCCGTGCCCCAAAGCTCTCAAAAGTTTAACAATGTTAATATTTTTTAAAAATTGAGTAATTCGTAAAATTACCGAACAAACTAAATTATAAATATTTATTGTGTAAGGAAAAACAAATTTAATTTTATACACAATTTTTAGTAATAATGAATTTCAATAAATATTTTATTTTGCACGCATATATATTATAATTTTTCCATAAGAGTGCTTTTGTTTGAATTTGAATATCGTTGCCTGTATTCCGTGACAACTTGAAGAATATACTGCTTGTGTTCTTCATTTTTTGAACCAATCTTGTTAAAATCTTCAATTAATTTAACAGCTTGTTCAGCCGTATCATTTACAATTATTAATTTGCTGATAATTTCTTTACCCGTTTGTATTCTAAATTGTTCTCCCAAGTTGACGGCGATGTTTCAATAAAGTTATAATTTATATTGAATGTTTTAAAAAAATTTAGAGTTTTATCTGCAATAAATGATTCAATATTCTTATTTATAAAACTTGGTATTTCAGTTAATTTTACACTTAAACATTTTTCTGAATTAATTGAATCTCCGTCCACATTTTTATCTTTTTTTAAAGCTTGAATACCGCTCGCTTAGTACCTACCTATTAAATTCTGCGTATAAAAATTAAATGTTTTGAGTATCAGTTATAAACAGTTATATATAATTAGGTAGGTACCTATATTGATTTATATTTTATATTACAGTTATAATTATGAACTTAATGTACTTAATTTAAATATTTATGAACTTATTGCCTATTTGCCTTCCAGAACACGTTTTCTATATGTGTTGATTATTTTTATACATATTATAATATATTGCTTTTATATAGTAATGAATATTTCAAATAGCTATTGAAAAAATTGTGGAAAATTACTGAAATGTAACTTTTAAGCAATAATAAAATACCAATTTTTTTTTTAATATTTCCAATAAAATTGTAATTTAATTTCCTGACTAATATTTTCATCTAATTTATAATTTGTTTCACTACTTAAAAGTTGTATCTATGTAATTATATTTTTTCTTAGTTGTATATAGTTATTAATATCAATGGTAGAAATGTAGAATAGTAAAGTTTAGGGTGTAGTCGATCCCAAACGTGTTTAAATTATTGTTGTATAAGTTGTACCTATGCTATATGCAATGTGTTCATACATTTATTATTTAGCCAGTATTAATTTCCCATACATGCACAAATATTATGCTCTTATAGTTATATGTGGGAATAAAAATTTAAAATATTTATTTTGTGAATTTTTTATTTGATTTAGTCTATAAGTCAGTTTTGGATGAAAAGTATCTCATACGATTTAGTTTCATTATTGTGTTATACTTTTATATATTATTAAAATAAATATAGCTAGATACACAGAATATTCAAAGGATGGATTTAAGGCAAATTTTGTTTTTTCCTATTTATTTTGCTCTCATTTAGTGCAGTACATATTTAGTATTATTATAGTGTTAGGCATATTTTTGTTATATACATTTCAAAGCAATAAAATAATTCGTCACATTCAAACAATTATTCAGTTGGAAAATCGTAATTTCTTGCTTATACTTCTTTTGTAGTAATATGATAATTTTATTTCTAGTTTTAGTTTAGTTTTTATTATTGATGTCGTCTTTCAATTATATTCTTATAGAACATTTTGAAATTGTCATAATTAATACTATTGTCATTTTAAAATACAAGGTTAGGTAGGTACTCATATTTACATTACTGTGTTATCCGATAAATTGTATAAGTCTTATAGTTTATACATTTTTTATAAGTATAACTAATTTTAAATATTAAAATTATCCTATTAACTTTAAAATAAACATAATATAGAATTTGGTTCGTTCTATTATTTTCTTTATACGATGGTTCATCATTGCATTCAAAATAATAATAAAAATACACTACAACCAACGCATTTGCACAGTCGCTGCAGTATCCTGTTTTTTTTAAAATTGAATACTTTACACATAGATTGATTACATACTGGTATATATTTCTAACTATTTTTATATATTACCTATCTAAAAATCGTAATATAATCTTTATAATTTTTGTAATTATAATATAAATATTATATACCTAGATACTATTTTAAAAATTTGATTACAATAATTATTACTATAATGTATACTAAAACTTCTATGATTTGTTTTTATTAATAAACGTGTGAATTAAATTGTTAACAATATTATGGATATTATTATAGTGATGTAATTATTTTCTCAACAATAATACAAATATGTTTAAATATGTTTAAAGATTTAACTGTTTTTAATTATAATGATTCACTAATATATTTAATTTTTGATAAAAAAAATGTATGATTTGTTAAAACACAATATGATTAATTTATTTAATTGACCCTATAGAAACTTACATCAGTGATAAAACTTAATTGTTTTTGTCTATCATCACGTTTTGATGAAGAAAATGTATTCCTATTTTCTCAGCATTGAGGGTGGTTTTTTTTAGAAAATTTGATTTAGTTTGTACGTTGAGTAATGAGTGGTCTAAAATAAGAAATTTACTGCAGTACGCATTTCTTAATAATTGAGAAAAACATAGACCAGTTTTATACCCACACGTAGGTACAGTACGCGTGTCTGTGAAACGGGCCCAACAAAAAACAGTGGTTAAGCCAGAATATTTTACAACACCAGTTTTTGACATATTCGATTTTTTATTATAAACGTTCTAAGTTCAAATGTTTACAAATTTCCTCAAAATAACGGAACATTAGAAATTATATTGTAGTTACAAATCCATTACATTTTAAATTTTCACACCTAATGCTTGATAATGCAATACAATAGTGTATTACATGTTCTTACCGAAATTAAAAAATATTGAAAATATATATGCACATTTTTACTATCAGTATTTTTAAGATCAAATTTTGACAAAATTATGTATCATATAGAATGCAGATTATAATTTTGATTTTAGAAATAGGTCCCTACTTATTAAACAGGTAATAAATAAATGTTTAAAGGTGCAGGATACTTTGTATGATATGTTATATCAAAAGTTTCGTGTGTATACACTATACATCACTATACAATAGATAGTGAAGTTGATTAAATTTTGTTATTGGTTTCTTTATATCTGACACAACTAGAACAATTTTATTTTATTGTTAATTGTTATTGTTGATATTATTATTCATGATCATTTATGATAAATACATTCATGCAATTTAAAATTAAATGTTCATTTTTACTTTGGTATAGTGAGGTACAAGTTTTTTGTGTAGCGTATATGCAATGTGAACTAGACTACACTAAAGTAATACAATACCACGGTACATTAGTGGAAAAATCGAATTGTAGAATGGGTGGCATGTTTTCTCTATGGGATTCATAGTGGATTTTATGTAGCGTGATAGAGAGTTGATCAGAGAAAGATAGAGTATAGAAAAAAGTCCGTAACCAATTCTCGATTTCCTGTACACATCGATCATCCTATATTATATTATACTTGTGTGTAATATTGTCAGGTGTATATATTATTATGCTTTTATTTGGTTACATTGTTGTTATTTTTCGTGTATTCTATTTATTACTATTATCATTATTATTTTTTTTTATTCTACTATATAGGTGAAAGAATCTCCGTATTACGAACCATCGTTTGAGTTTGACTTTGATGAACTCGAATATTTTGCAGACATGATGCAGTGTTATCCTCAACCACCGCCATCTTCCAGGCATTTCCAAGTAAGTTAAATATTTTAATTTATCTTAATTCTACGTTGTAAATATAATTTTATTTTTATAAACCACATTACCATTATATTTAAAAATAAAAGCAATACAAGATACAGATTTCTAAGTTACTGTAGCTGTATAACCTGCAGAGTTTGTCCGGGGAAAAATGAAATACAATGTTATATAGATATAGGTGTATCTTAGTTTTAGTGCAGCTTAGCTCACGGGAAAATCGGCAACGGTTCACCTCGCTCTGTGTATTACTTTAGCCGAGGCGTGATTGGATATTTGGTATTTTGGCAGATATTTAATCTGGAATTTTGTGGAACTTGGCTCAAACCTGTCTCTAAACTTTCATGGTATCTCTGATACCAATTTTTATTTTTATTAAAATGAATCCAGTAGTTTTTACGTATAAATACCTGTAATAGATTATATAAAACTATAAAAGTCCCTTATATTTCTGTAACCAATGGCAACCCTATATATTGTAAACAAAAAAGTTTGTAGGGGTTGTAATATCTGATTAAATGAATACTTATTCAAATTCATTGATATTTTTATGTGAAATTATAAAAAGTAGTACCTATTGGTTTTAGATTTGATATTAATTGTTCCACTAAACTGAAAACTGATTCATTATATTTTATACCACATCTATATAAACCTATTCATTTAACAGTGTGAGTGAAATTAATGATATGAGATATCATCTATTAATTAATAATTATAATATACGTTCTAGATACAATATTAGTATAGCAGGTATAATATTACTCTATTATATATTATGCCATCATGGCATTTGTATTATTTAAATGTGTGTCAGGTATACTTTTATTGATTATAATTTATAGTATCTAGTTATATTATAATTAATGAATTACGAGTAACAATCAATTTACGGATATAGAAGTGATCTAATGAAGAGCTGGTGATTTTTAAAATTATGAATCTATAAAAATATGTCCAGTACTGAGAGTTGATCATATAGGTATACCTCAATTTAGTAATAAATATAATATACAAATTCTAAATTCGAATTCGAATTCTATTTTCTGAGTTATCATTTATTACAATTTATATTCGAAGGATTGTAATCCTTAAATATGGTTGCACAACATTATAAAATATTGATGTATATTTTATAATAATTACTGATATTTTCAAATCATCATAGCCCCCATATATTCCAAACCTATCATCAAGGATCTCTAAATTATCCTTAATCGGGCTTAATGTACTCCAAGTTAATTGACTCTAAAACCATTAGTCAGAATTTCGATTTATATCGATTCAAAGTTTTCGAAATGTCATCATCCTTACAGTTTACACGAAAAAAGTTGAAATCTTATTTGATAAGCAAAAGTTGGTATCGCCACAAGATACTGCTCAGATACGCGTGATGGATAGGTATATCGCAATAATCTGGTATCTTTTATCGCGCACATAGTTTTCGTCTCTTCGTCCGTTGCGAGCGGGTGATTATGGTTCCTAATATATATAGGTATATCTTTATATAGGTATACATAGTGACTTAGTGCATAACGAAAGGCAAATCTACAAGTTTTCTTTTTTTATTAATTTATTTAAATCGAATACCTAATATCAATTTTATTAAATAAGTACCTACTTAAAACAGCGTGATTATAGCCACTTTGCACTACATATCTACCTAAATCATATTTTTATACGTATATTATTATAAAAGTGTACCTACGTCAAAGAAATTCGGCTTTTCCGGAATCTGCTTCGGATTGGCGATAGTACGAAAAAATGACAATCGTACCTATATACATATAAATATGTAATATATACATTAGAGCGTGACGGCTGCTGTGGAATCGTCGCGCGCGTGAGGCTGTATAATATTAATACGCACGCCTCTCCGTTACGCCTTCTTTTTATTATTATTTTTTTTTACACCGTGCACAAAATTACATTCGAGCATGTGTGTATATGTATTCATTCGACCTATTTCGGTTATTTTTTCTTAGGTTCTTCGACTTTGAGTCCCGTTTTTATATTAATATATTATAATATGAGCGCTTAATATTATGTATGAATAATAATATATGAACGCCACCGACGATCTTCGACCACAGCGGTGGCGGCGGGATGTCTCGGTTGTCTTGATCAACGCACGCGCATAAAATATTATTTTAATCTGCGTAAACATCTATCGACGATTATATTATTATTATGGTGTTGTTTTATTATTTTCTTTCAACAATCGTACGTTCCCGGTCATATTATATATATAATACGCGCATAGTATACGCATTCACGCCCCGCACAACGAGATAATGATAACGTGCCGCGCGCGCTCGATGTGGTGTTTGTAGGAAGTGTAATATAATATAATATTGCAGGACGTCTATTGTGTTTCGCGAATAGAGAAAGTACCGCTATGTGCAGCGCGCATTGATATACGCGTATATAGAAAGTAACGTTTTTATTTTTAATATATATGTATATTTCGCTTTTTGTTGACGAGTCGAGCGTGCTTGCTTATTGGCGGCAACAGCGACTCTGCGCGAACCAACGTCGTCGCCCCGTTGCCAAAACAGTCGCCTGCGGTCCAAGTTTCTATATACACCGCGCATAATATTATATTGTTATAAATTATAATATTGTGTGTGTGTGTGTGTATTTATTATGTATACACCGTTGGCCAATAATGATCAATAGCGCCTTTTGATGCATAATAACATAATAATAATATTATATACCCTATACTGTAATACCAGCTATAGTATAATATTATGTATATAGTTACCACCGCGTGCTATTATTTTTGTTCCGTTAGTCCGTTATCGATTATGTATAATTTCATTACAAACGGATCCTATAGGCCCGTGTTAATTATAGCGTCTTTGAGCGTTGGTTGTGTTATGCAATTATATATATTATTATGAACTATGATGCTGACATCTAGATCAAAAATGTCGAATCCTTGAACGACCTACACCACGACGATCACACAATGTACTTATATTTACCGCTGTTTTATTACCTATTATTATTGTCATTGTTATTACCTACTATCGTAATTTGTACGTGTTGCAGTGTGTTAAAATTCTCTTAAGAGGACGTTTACACAGGGTGTTACCACTGGGTATCTTCCCTAATCTTATTATTCACATCACTCTTACTTGTCACCTATCAAACCTACTTATTATACTAAGAAATGTATAGATTGTAGATTACTTCAAATAAATAAAAAAAAAAAAAAAAAAAAAAAAAAAAAGAGGACGTTATACCTGCATGTG
>NC_042495.1:85076714-85115231 GCF_005508785.2 Acyrthosiphon pisum
TAATAATCTTACCAACACATTCTATAAGAGGCCAATTCCCTATAAATTTTAAACCAACGGAGTTACACGTGTTCTGCTGAGCGTAGAATATGATATGTTACGCACTTGTAAGACGGAGACAACACATGCGGGTATAACGTCCTCTTAATAGTTAATCTCACAACAGCGGAGGATATTAATACCAGTCAAATGCACGGATGCAAACTAAAGAGCTTTATTATTTTTGGGGAATCAGGATTTTAATAGGAATTATTGGGGAATATAGATGGGTTCCGCCAGTACGGGTACCTACTTAATAAACATATCCAAATTGAAACCAAATTTTTAGTTTTTATATTTTTAAGCAGTATATTAAGTGTGATTTTGAGTTGAGTGATGGATGTATTAATTTTACAATGATGTGTTTTTTATTTTTATTTTTATTTGTGTCTGTGTACACGATAAGCAGCGCTTAGATTTTCAACTTCAGTATCTTATTCGATGGGAAAGTGAATCTAGTTGGTGCATTCAGAAGATCGAAATTTAAAAATCCAAGTAGGTAGTTTTCAATCAAGCGCCGGGAAAAACAAAAAAAAAATTAAGGAAAAACGGGAATTTTTACGCAAAATTGGTTTTCAACAAAATCGATTTTTTATGTAGGTAACACTAAAAAAGAGACCGTAGATACCAGAGATTTTCACAGAATGCGTATATAATCATTTTGTATACACAATATAAAATTTTAAAAATATTTTGACTTGTTTAGAGATGTTTACAGACATTTTCAGTTTCAACTTTCAAAACATAGTGTCAATGTTTTAGTTTTTTTTTTTTTTTATAAATGAAATTGTATTCGTTGAATCAAAAAGCTTGAACATTTAATTCATGGCTCTTAATATATTGTTACATTAGCAGTTGGAATTATTAAAAATACATAGGCAATATTTTTTTTTATAAGCTTGATTCAACTTCGAATTTTGACAAAATGTATCAAATTTAAAATTAAAAAATGAATTTGTAGTTAAAAATATATAAAATGCTCAATTTTTAAAGCTAAGGATTGAAAATTTAATACAAGGTTTCATGTAAGTATAGGTTATTATGTTACCAAAAAATCTAAATTATTTATAGTAGAGTAAAATTTAATTCATACTCAAAATTTCTGTTTGATTCTCTTGAATTACCACCATGGATATTTCGGCGAAGTCCCGTCACGATATGTTCTGGAGAATTTCCCATCCCCAAGTCCTAACTGCATGTTTATATGTACCTATAATATTATATGTATTGTACCTGTTTATATGTGACTGACAAAGCCCGATTGTTAGGTAAGATTTACTAAACGTCAGTAAAAATTTCACTACACTTTTTGCTATGCTTTTTGGGTTTTAATATGTCACACACCATATAGAAATACATTTTTCTTCAAATCAAGTAAATTTATAGTAGTGATGACACATTGTCACAATAGTATAGGTATGTTGTAGATAACCTGTGTAAATAAATAAAAATAATTTGATTAACTACTATAGGTAGTCGGGATAATGAAAATTGGCCATTGAAGCTCGAATGCATTCTGTTGGTGAATTGTTGTGACTGTGTCGCAAAATAAAGCACGCACATTTCGAAATATTACAATATTATAATACTAGATTTATAATCAATGATAATAGATATTATAATTACCTAATACAAATGTATTAGAATGATGTTGTATACGAGTCTTAGAACCCCTGTTTTCCGAAGAAAAAAAGATTTTTATTATAATGCCAGCGGCCACTTTTCATATTTTTTTTAATAATATATATAATTTTCAAAAATCAACGTAGGTATTGTAATGTAATGATAAGGTATTGATTGGAAATACAAATAAAAATTGTATCTATTGTCAATGGTTATTAAGGTTTATTATTAAAATTAAAAAGCAGGTAAGTGGATGTCGCTCTGCTGTACAGTAGGTTACAAGTGGGTCATTGTATAATGGTTGTATTAGACTTGAATTCAATGATATAATATCATTGTATAAGAAAAACGATTCTGAGCGGAGACGGTTTGTCAGTCTGGTTTATATTTTAGATTCTGAGCGGAGCGAGGAAGCTATTGTTTGTACAATGGTGTTTATTTATTTATTTATTTTTCTTATTCTTTTTATATCCTGTATACAAAATTTCTTCCAGAAGAAGTGTTTCGATTTCAACATTTAGTACCTTATCTTTTAGAAAATTGGATCAAGATGGTACTTTAGAGAGGTCATTTTTCGATTTTTTCAATAGTTATTTAATGCCACGGGAAAAACCACCGGAAAATTACGAAAAAACGCTAAAAATGGGATTGTAATTTCCAACGAGTTGTTTACCTCCATAGAAACGAATAAAAATTATAATATTTTAATATTAACTCAACTTACATGATAAAATAAATAATAACAAAATATAAAATATTCAGACTAACAAACCGTCTCCGCTCAGAATCGTTTTTCTTATACAATGATATTATATCATTGAATTCAAGTCTAATACAACCATTATACAATGACCCACTTGTAATCTACTTTACAGCAGAACGACATCCACTTACCTGCTTTTGTTATTATTTATTTTATCATGTAAATTGAATTAATATTAAAATATTATAATTTTTTATTCGTTTCTATGGAGGTAAACAACGCGTTAGAAATTAAAATCCCATTTTTAGCGTTTTTTCGTAATTTTCCGGTGGTTTTTCCCGTGGCATTAAATAACTATTGAAAAAAATCGAAAAATGACCTCTCTAAAGTACCATCTTGATCCAATTCCCTAAAAGATAAGGTACTATATGTTGAAATTTAAACACTCCTTCTGGAAGAAATTTTGTATACAAGATATAAAAAAAATAAAAAAATAAACACCATTGTAAAAACAATAGCTTCCTCGCTCCGCTCAGAATCTAAAACAAAATAATTATATTATTTATGTTTTATGGTATTTAATAATAATTATTTATACCTCGGCAATCGCGATTGCTATGGTTATATTGCTGTGGCATAGGTATATACACGTTTAAACCAAACATGTTATTCATATCTAAAAATGTGTAACTATTTGTTAAGCTAATGGTGAATAGCAATATATTATTCAACCATAGACAAATTATTCGGATTGATTAATATTATATCGTGTTTCGGTCTTTCAGATGGATAGTACCTACATATATTGCGCACTCTACTGATCTATAATGTTATAAAATATGAATTGCCAGTTTTATTATAAATGATTCATAATAAATCACAACGTTCATCTTATATCGTATTATGGTATGTAATAGGCTCTAAATAATTTATTATAGTGACACACTTCATTAATTAACCACTTCCACAGACTATGAATTTAAGCTCATATATAGGCATGTTCAGTAAAAGATGTTTGTTGTATAGCAATTAAATATCGTTTAGTATTTAAACAGACGTATAACCTAAATACTAATATTAAATATGTTTACTTGTATTAAAAAAATGTAGGTCCGCAGTTTAAAATGTATAATCTTCAGTGTATACGTATACCTACTTGAGTTTATAATAATTCAATATAAATCTATATTTTTTACCTACATTTTTTAAAATGTATTATGTAAAAAATAAATAGAGTAGGTATGTTGCGAAAACCGTTTGAAGTCCGTTAAACGTTTTAATTACCTATATAACAGTAGCGATAAGACGCACTTCATAACGATAATCGAAAATATTGGCAATTGTATTCGATTTATATATTAATTAATTATACCTAAACCATATAGGTACGTACTTTGCTTGTCGTTGTGGTTTTGTCAATCATTAATTTAATTTGTTAGTGAGGGGTATACTCCGATTAGGGCAACAAGGTCGTCTTTCTCCAAGGTCTTCCATGGAGTAGAATTAAAAGCTTCTGTTAATTATTTTCCAAACTGTTTTTTTTTCGCCGCCGCCGCCGTCGTTACGTATCCACCATGCAATATCGCTGATCGCTGGAAATGTGTCAATGTAAACGGGCTTTCCTTGCGTATAAGTTAGTATAATATAATAATATTATAATGTGTGAGTATATGTGCGATAAAAGATTGATTGTTTTGCGGGAGCCATCGTATACAGGTAATTATCGAACTACAGATTATAATATATATATAAATATATATATATATATGTGTGTGTGTGTCTGTGTGTGTCTGTGTGTGTGTATATTATATATATGTATGTATAATATATAT
Source organism: Acyrthosiphon pisum (assembly GCF_005508785.2). Classification (NCBI taxonomy): domain Eukaryota; kingdom Metazoa; phylum Arthropoda; class Insecta; order Hemiptera; family Aphididae; genus Acyrthosiphon; species Acyrthosiphon pisum. Next base: position 85,080,912 of record NC_042495.1, read on the forward strand.
GTATTATTGTTAGGCTGGGCTGTCGAAATTATGTCACCGAAACATCCATCATTAAACTAATTATGGTTTTCGAGGTTTCAGATTGTGTGTACAATGGGTGGTGTGTGTGTGTGTGTGTGTGTTTGTTGTAGTAAAAGAGGTGAAGTAGAAAAAAAACTGCGCACAGTAAAAGGAACAACAACCGGAGAGGATAAAAAAAAAAACAAATATACCATTCCTACTGCATCACAGCCTCTTAATTATCGCGCGCGGTCTTGACGTGAAGCCAAAGTTAGTTATATTGTATATCGTATATGTATAATATAAATCTATTTAATATATTAATGTGTGTGCGTTTTTTTCTAATACTAAACACAGCCATTAAGCCGACACCTACCGATTTGTGTGCCGAATTTCGCCGTTGAAAACTAATGATAATTGACACACATTTGTCTACCGCCGCGGCGGTGTGAAATGGCTTATAAACGCTCTGCACAACAGTTTTCGGATGATTTATTGTGCACGATTTATGTAACGTCTTAGTTTTGCTTCTACTTTGCGCCTATAAGTACATATCAGTATATTATAGACCTACGTTTTAAAATTATAATATTATGATATCTGTAATATATATACATTATACATGTATATATTGTATATACCTACGTCGTACGATATTCTTATATATTTTTGGCATTCAATGCACACAGGCCATCAGAGCTTTTTCAAGTAATAAACTAAAAGAATATTTTTGTTTGCATCTCGCGCGCGTGTTTGCGCTCATTGAATTCTTATTTTGCGTAGGATTTCGTTTTCTTTTTTCAGTGCGCAGTGTATCGAGCATGTCCGTAGGTGTCTTTGGACCGATTCACATACGGACACACACACACACACACACACATGCATACATATATACACATATTTATGTACACAAGTACACCTCATGTGGCGTTTAAGTCACCGCCGCAACTATACGACCTGTTGATGGTATATTATATGCGTTGTGGTGTTGTCGCGACAATATTTTGGTCTTTTGTGTTTTTTTGTCCTGTATATTATAATAACGACCACGAAAAAATAATAAACGATGTGATGATGCACGCATATCATTATACCTACACACGTGTGTTTGGATTTAACCTACCTGTGATGTATACGCATTGTGTATATTATAGTATGTTATATATTTACCATAAAGTTAGTTCATACTAGTTATAATTGATTGGATAATGGTATTATAAATTATAATAATGTTGTGGTGTAGGTATAGTAGGTATATATGAATATATTATGCTATTAGTATTTATTTATTATTCCCTCGGATATCTGTACTATTCGGCCTCTTCAGCAAATACAATTTTGATATATTGTGTTTAATACTTAAATATAGTTTTCCAAGTTCCTTCTTTAAAATGTCAATTGGTTAAGTGCCTATATATTGCAGGTTTTCGGCAAACCTTTTGTAACTTTACATGTTTTGTTTAGTTTGACATTAATTAGCGTATTAGGATTTTATTATTAATTTTATATTGATATTAGGTACCTACGTTGATAAATATTAAGACATTAATATAAATGTTCTTTTATTTTACTCATAATATATTAGTTGAGATTTTTCAATTTAAACTTTCATTTTTTTTTGAACCCTTCAAATAAGATCTTACTTAAGTTATCCATTTAAGTAATTGAATTTATTTTATTGTACCTATATTATCATTAATCAGAAGTAATAAATTCTAATTTCGAAACGTATAAATAATATTTCGCGGAGTTACGAAAGTTACTCGCTGACCAAGGTTTTGGATACCGGTACTATTCATAATATATATATATACGTATACTTGCTGTTTTTAAAAGACCAATAATGTTTTTTAAGATGACTTATAATTATTTTTAATTAGTTCTCAACTGGTTCACTAGGTAATAAACAAATCATTATTTGTAAAATTAGTTAACTAAATACCATATTTATCATAATATATTATGTAATATATTTTATCTTAAATAGATAATATCATCATAATGTTAGTTAAATACTTTTTGGATACATTATATTATTCAGTATTGTAATTTAGAAATAGGCCATTCAAATTACTACGATTACATCAACACATTATTTATTAAATGTGCCTACCTATTTAATTTATTTAAAATATTAATGTAATTGTAATCACTTACGTCTTATCGTTTTTACAGGACATGATCACAGTACACGTAGTTTCCTTTTCGAGTATTAAGGCTATACCAATAAATTATTTTGTGTATTTTATAATTGTAAACTATTCGTACATCTTAAAATACTCATAACTTGCTTTAAAATTAAAATATAATAAAAAGCCTATGTCATTGTCTAGAAACCTTACCTTTAAATTGTATAAGAGGTCACTTCGCTTTAATTTTTAAACTAACGGAGATAAACTTGTTTTGCTGTGCGTAAAATTTGCTATGTATTACGCACTTGTAAGACGGAGACAACAAATGTCACTATAACATCCCCTTAAAAGAATTATATAACTATTAATTTAATCAGTACAGCATTTTATAGACACCTATAAGGCTATTATGGAGACGTTAAAGTGATATTTGTTGTCTCCGTCTTACTATTGCGTAACATAGCAAATTTTACGCTAAGCAAAACACGTTTATCTCTGTTAATTTAAAAATTAGAGCGAATTGACTTCATATACAATTTAAAGGTAAGATTATTATTTAGACAATGACATAGGCTTTTTATTATATTTTAATTTTAAAGTGAGTTATGAGTATTTTAAGATGTACGAACAGTTTACAATTTTAAAATACACATAACTCGCTTTAATGCTATTATATTATTCCACTGTGCCTTTGTATAAAAATATTGTGTACAGCACGGTTCTAGCACCAGTTACAGGATATATCTAAATCCTAGTATTACTCATCATCAGGTTAATAAAGTGCTGTAAAATTAAAAGGTATTTCTATATTTAATTTAATAATTTTATCGATAGAAATCGTATGTATATAATCGTATGTATTATATGTATACCTAGTAAATATATTCAACCCTATAAATCTTGTTTACTCTGGATCTCCTCCCTTCGCCAGGCATTTTGTAGCACTTTAAAAGTTGTATATTACAAATGCTATAGTCTTTTATCAAATAAATCCTAAGTTAGGTTATTATTAAAAAAAATATCATAAATGTTTCTATTATGATATACCAATGAGTTATATGACAGAAAACTAAAATATTTTCTCATTATTTTTTATTTATTGTCTAATAAATGTATAACAAATATTCAAATATATATGAAAAAAAAATGTTATTTGTAGAAAATAATTGTTAATAGGTAGGTACTATGTTTTTTTTATATAAACCAACCATACACAATTTAAATTTCTATTTTAGTATATATATACTGAAAACCACGCAATGAGAAAGTTATTTATAATATTATGAGTGGGAGGAAATATTTAAAAATAAATGAACTGTAAAAATATTCAGTCATTTAGAAAATTGAGAGAAAATTTTGTTTTCTAAATTTCTTAAAAGTAATATAAAAATCTATTTAGAATATAAAATATGGTACAAGTAAATAGGAATATATAATATTGTTTGTATAATATTGTTAGTGTTACATTTAATTTTGAAATATAGATCTAACTAATATAATCTAGTTTTAAATTTAAAAAATGTATAGTATCATAACTTACAAATAGGTAATGGAGACCTGGTGTGGCTTGGTGGCTGGATTTAATCACAAAACATGTTCAGAAGTCAGCCATTAGCCGGTGTAACTAATTCCCGGATGGGTGACCACCAGAGCTCTATAGTGAGTTTCATAGGAACTGCGACTCGACGCTAACGCGCTTCGTGGCGGTTTTGTCTCAAACCAGGGGTTTTCAAACTAAAATCAAAAAAACGTGTAAAATATTCGTTATCAATTTAAAATTTTTCGCGCATTATTACGGGCTAGTTTTCGTAAACCTAATGAAAAAAAACCATGAGATATACGTTAGTGTTGAGTCGCAATTGCTATAGTGACAAATCCTTGCCACATATACACACGTGTCCTAACCAACCGTACCTTCCCCATAGTTAAATAATCTGCTAAAAACAACGACCCAATAGCCTATTTCCGCAAGTTAATAAAAAAAAAATAAAAAATATTCAATTTTTAATGTACATAGTTTCTTATTAAATGTGTAGGTGTGAACATTTTCTTCCGTTTTTATTATAAAATAACCCTAAAATTGATTTTAAAACTATGTACATGATAGTATGTATATTTTATATAGTAAAATAGATTAGATAATAGGTAGGTACCTATGGAAAAGTTACGCTAGCCGAAACACTTACGTATATAAGTGAGGGGTCGCTCGACTTCAACAATGGTTATAAAAAATTTCATCCGGTGAAACATATACCTACATTAATTTATTTAGGTAATTTGAGTTTTGACCGTTACAATTTATCGAACTCTAATGTACGGATTGTATAGTTATTCTAAAAATAAATGTTGCAAACTTTAAGTTATAGTCTAAACAATTTAAACGAATGTAATATTATGTATTATTATATTTAACTATACATTATATTGGTAATAACTTTTATATACATTATTATTAAGATTTAAGAAGTAACGTTTTAAATATTATTAGGTAGTTACAACTTATCATCCTTACACAAATGGCCCATGTGCTTAACTAAAACAATTATATAATAGATGTGTAATAGAAAATATATTAAATTACTATACCGCATTACTTTATTGTACAAATCCATGAATAATGTTTCATCTATCAAATAGAGATGTAAGCTCGTACCAATTATTTATTTACAGGTAAATATTTTATTACCGAAAAAAAAATAGCATGTGGCACCTCAAATTAAATGCCTTCACGTTGCCAATATTCACCAGTCATAACATATTAATATAATGTAATAGTTTATATTATAAAATGTAAAACGTCCACAAACACTGATAGTGTAGTATATACTGTACATGACATTAAACATATGAATACACCATAAGAATATCTGATACGATCAATTATTATCGCAATTAATATAAATTTGATTTTATCACAGATATTGATATATTTTAATCCCAACAAAAGCACTGACGGAATAATTATAATACACCCATGAAAAATAAAATTTTTACTGAAATTAATTAAAAATGTATAGAAACAATTATAAATTGTCGATTAAATTAAATTTTGTTTTATCCTTAAAATATTAGTAATGCTAAATTTTTGAAGGCTTTGGAGCATCGGTTAAACTTCTCTGATTATTTTTAAATGTTCTATACGACTATACATAATTTTTAGTATTTTTTACACATATTAGAACTAAAACCCCACTCACAAAATTTAAAAAATTTAAAAATAACGACCAGGTGTTCAATTGAACACCCTGCTATCCATTAAAAAAAAAAAAATAAATGTTACCATAATTATAAGTTCATGAAAATGCGTTAGAGAGGAGTTTCCGGGGGTGTCCTATGGTAACATACCAAAATTATCAAAATTTACCAAATTTACAGTACATTTACGAACATTTTTCTCAGTAAATTACCAAAAAAAAATGTACGTAAATTTTACATATCTACTCTCAAATAATATACTGATAGGTAAGCTTATGTATAGTTGGCTAAACTATACAACAAATAATAATTTTAATAATATTAATAATAAACTGATAAAATAATAATGAATATAAACTACCTATAATAATAAACAAATATAACAAACATTTACAATATTTGTTTTAACGTGTTACCGCTACCGAAAGTAAACTGCACAATAATTATCCTTACATGAACAATACTGTGAGGGTTTGCATATGTTTTTTTGTTGAAATAACATTAGATTCAAAATAAATTCTGTGCGTTCCAAGTGTAAGGAGATTCTTATGGTATGCCTACTTGTATAATATAATATGTATATATACTATTCAGTATTAGGTACGTGTAAAAATTTGGTTTATTGATGCCTTATATTAGATGATTGCATGATTTGGGTATTTGGCATTACATATATAAATAGGGTACCTAAGCATAAAATAGATACAATGTACAATATGTTAATGAGTGACGTGTAGTTGCGATGGTTATAAAATTGATATTGTCAAGGAACTAGAAGGTTTTGTTCATAGAAATGATTTGAACAAACCTTGAACAATTTGGACTCGCGTTTATATTTTTTAACGTAAATGTCTTTAATCTTGATAATTAACTGTTTTCCAGTATTATTATAAGTAATAGAAGAAAAACATTATTACTTTTGATAATGGTTATAGTATATTAGTAATATATTGTATTTTACACCTAAAAACTCAAATGTAGGTATTTATTTAAAAAGTTATAATAACGATAGATATAGTAGGTAGTTTTTAATTAATGTTTTAGTATATTTTCTTTATGATTCAGATATATCCACAAAGGAAATGGACTCATTATATGTTATTATATGGAAGTATTATATCCTAATTAGGTTGTATGGGTGTCGTATATTGTTGATTTGTTTATATATAAATATATATAAATTATTAATAAGGAAGAGCTATGGTGTGGTTTATTGCAAAGTATGAATATACACAATGATATATGAGATATTATGCTGTGAAGGGAAATATTGTCCATAGGTACAAATTAAATTAATGCAAACATTTATAATGTATAAAATGTTTTAAAACTAGGCCTGTATGTTCGTTTTATATTCTTATATATTTAAATAAGTATTCAAAATATTAATTGTTTTTTGTTGTATTTTTATATAAAATATGTGTAGACTCTATTATATTATAGGTATACCTATGTAGCCTACCTGCCTGCATACAGTATATGCCTAAATATATTTGCTTATATGCGGTAAATTATGTTTTTATGTCTATAATATTCGGTCAGCTCTATAAATCAATGTTTTCTCCTTTTACACCTTACTGCCGTTTTTAATTTTAATTTTTTATTTTGTGTACCTTTTTCATTTATTCTTGCAGCTGATTCTAGTAGGTACTAATGTGTGTTACCTTTCAGTGATTTTGTTTGTGTAAATAAGTGTTTCATATGGCTTTGCATAAAACGAAATAATCAATTGTTTTTATTTTAAACAATATGTGTATAAGTAATAATAATAATTTAAGAGTAAACTTAGATTGGAACTATAATAATGTTTAAATTAATAGTTAAATAATATTTTTTTTTTTTACTGACTCAAATGAGTTTTAAATACATATAAATACATGGTGTAGTGGTGTACATGTATCATATATTAATATAGTATATATTAAGTATACATAGTTACATCATAATAATATAGTAAATTGTATAGTAGTAAAGATGGTAGCCAATCTTTGAATGATAAAAAAAAACCGAATGTAAAAGACTCGTTTAGTGATTATTGCATGATTATAGTTGAAAATGCATTGGTGCATTGTCTGTTATATACATGCAATAACTTATGTTTTCGATAAAAATAAAGTAGGTAAGTTAGTAGGTATATAAAAGTAGGCATCATTAATATTATTATTATTAAATATTTCCTTGTCGGCGGTGGCTATTATAGGTTATACATAATATTATATTCATACCATTGTAGTGGAGACGTGGTACACATAAATATGCATAAGCATAGTTTATATAATTTATATATACCATATACATACATATTCGTACCGGTTAATACAAGATAATATTACTATATAAGTGCGTTTATAGCATATTTATTAATTTTCAACCATGAAAGTAGATTTACGGCCTATAAGAAGAGACACAGTAGCGGCGAAACGGGCGTTAATGACAAGGCCTCGGTGGACTTTTACGATACGATAATGACCAACCTAAAACTATTGCGACCGCACACTTTATTGGCAATTTTTCCCCTCTTGGTAGCGGCAGTTAGCCACCGGCGCGCGTTCTATTGTCGGTAGACGCACCAATTTTACGACTGTGTGGCCGTGTGGGGCAACTCCGACACACCACGTGCGGGTAAATTATGTATAATAATATAATATGTTATTATATTATTATATTATGTAGGTACCTCGCCGCAATGACTTATATATTATTACTGTCCTCTAACGCGCGGTAGGCAGGTAGGTAGGTATGTAACAGCTAAAATTTATGTTCCGTTCCAATCAAATAAATTCGGTTGTTATTATGATTTTTTTTTGCTCCTTAAAATAATGATCACTTAAGCTTTGTATAATTTTATTGTATGTATTATAATATTGAGTGAAACAAAGCATCGGATTATTCAATATTCATCTCGGTGTCAAATTGCCGTGCGATGATATATAATTATATTTAAATTATTATAATTAGAAAAACGGACCATTCAAAATGGATGGTTAGAGTGTTGGACAAAAGTTATCTAATTTAAATTGTTTAGGACTTATCGGCATAATATCGTATGGTGTTATAATATTCACATATCTGCTTGCCGCTTAGTTATACGTATATTTTTCATTGCTTTTTTATTTTGTATATTTTATGAATTTATTATTTAGCTATTATTTATTAATTTTGTTTTTTAATATACCAATACTTGGTTATATACTATATAAACGTGACCAAATATAATATTTTAAAATTAATTGTGATTTCAATATTATAATATAACTGCCAACAAAAAATAACTATATAACATTATTGTAATGTCAAAATTATTAATGATGTATGCCGTATGGTCACATTGTTTTCTCTTTATAATTATTTATCCATTTATTTTATTGATATAATAGTGTGTATAGGTAGTAACTACAAGTAAACACGGAAATAATTTAGTAATGTAATTTGAAATCTTGTAGAAGAACTTTGATACATATTATATACATTTATTATATATACTGTTATACGTCAACAGCTAATTTAAGTTATTAGATATTCATTTTTAAACGTGGTGACTATCATCTATTATATAATTTAGGTACGTATAAACTGATTATACTACAATTCAATCAATTATGATATATTCTATATATTTATAATAGTATACAAGTTATACGACTGCTAAAAAATGTATTGTTGCACCTATTGCAGGCTTAAGCTTGAAAAATAAAAATATATATTATTTCAAACGTTCTATAATAGATAGTGTAAGTGGATCCGTTGAAATATTTGTCGTCGTCGTCTTGCGGACGAGTCGAGTCTTTTAAAGCGTATTTCGAGTTAGTGTAGTGCAGTACATACACGTGTATGTAGGTATATAGTCGACAGTCGTTGGCTCGTTAACGACGTGGGAACGCGATTGTATTGTATACCCATGCATATATATATATTATATATATAATGGAATTCGATAAAATAACATTTAAGAAAAATATAAGATGATAATAATAATAATATTCGTTGTTCGCATTCGTGTGGTGGTAGGTATAGTGTTGACTGGTGCGATGTGGCGGGAGAAGAAGTGTCGTACAAAAATAAATGTCAAGTGCGCGTCACCGGAACAACATACCACGTATATTGTATATTGTATGTATTATATATATAAGTATCTGCTATACCTATATGTAATGACTAATGGCTGTATATACATGAATTATTATTATTTACATACCTACTGCATTACACAGTAAACACATACACACACACACACACACACACACACACACACACACACACACACACACACACACACACTAACTATATAACGAGTGAGGTGGTCGGTAAGAGAAAAAACAAATTGAAAATAATAATAATAAAATAGTTATTTTTTATTGTTATAAAACTCTCGGCATTTGTGCCCCACCGCTGCAGCCCTTTATACTTACACCACCGCCCTGTCGCGTCCCGCACTCCCACGTCAACCCCCCGCGCATTGTGTGTGGTGTCTAGCGCAGGATGCAGTCGGTGGCGGCTATCGTCTCGGTCGGCCGGTCGGTGCGCGCACGGGGGCGGGTCCGTGCACCGTAAAATGCTGGATTGGTCGGCCGGCCCCCGCCGAACAACAATCGACAACCGGCTATATAATAATATCATATATATATATGCACCTAAGGCGCACACGTTTTAAAAACAGCCCTTGCCGATTATATTATTATCGTCGTCGCGCGTCGCCTGTATACACGTATATATAATATGGGTGTATAGGTGTGTGTATGTACCATGTATATATAATAATAGTAATATGTTGTAAGAGAGAAAGAGACAGACGGACGGACGGACGGACGGAGACGTGGCGACCGACCTTTTCATCGTTGATTAATGATCAATTGCATCGGGTTTTCGAACGAGTGGCGTGTCTGTGTGCTGCGCGCCGCAAAAAAAAAAAAATGAAAAAAGAAGGCAAAATCCTTTCCTTTTACTCGTGTCGCCCCGACGACGGCGACCTTTGATCCCCCGCGCGCACTGTCCCAATGATTTATTATTATGCTGCGCACACGCACACACGCGTATCACATACAACACTGCACATAATACAACACGAAAACGGCGTGGCGTCGGCATGTCCAACAACACTAATAGTGTATAATAATATAATATAATATATACGGTCCACATAACGCGTGTATTGTGTCGTCGTCCGCGGCGGACGATCCCGCGAGACGTGCGAAAAAAAATTGTTAATCCACCATACGCGTCTTTTTCACGTACACTTATACCGCGCACCCCATAGTCAATTCGTGCTTGGACGATAATAATATAATATAATATAATATTCCCGCGCATTTAATATCGGAGACATTTATCTATAATATATTATAATACGTCTCATGTGCATCACCTGCAGTTATTTCTTCTCTACCTATATAATATATAGGTATAGCATATAGTATATTATTCATTATCCATCATATAAGAGGATTCGCGCGTATACGTGCAGTACATAGACATTTAAAACAACTAGATAGCCGACTACAGGATAATATTGAAGTCAACCGCCATATGCCAACAGGACAATGTTTACAAAATCGCATGATTGATATTATTGATATATATTGATTTATTATCAGATATCAGTGTCTTATATCTATTGAGTTATTATGTAAATATTGCCCTGTTGGCATATGGCGGCCCGACTTCAACATTCTTATGGCAATGTAATATATAGTCGGCTATCTAGTTGTTTTATATGTCTATGGTGCAGTATTATAAAATATGTAGTACCTATATATAGACTCTATTACTCCACATCTCTATATATAATAAAAACCAAATCGAAATTGCGGTTCCTATAGGTTAATGCGTATTATATATTGTATTATATTTGCAGAAGATGAGAGTATTTTCTATGGTATATCCAACTTTTTTTTATAAAATGTTGTCATCCGACGAAGAAGTTACATATTATAGTGTTATACATTTTCTGATAATATTGTATCGTCTATTGCAGTGATTTTGCTGCGCAGTGAAATTTATCTCACTATATACATTGCTGTTTTTTGTACAAGATATCGACATAGACAGTTTAACTACTATAAGTACTATACGTAAAATAATAGTAATAACATACAGGCATCACGTCTTATATTCTGTATTGTATATGACATTATATCAATTGAATAATATACGTTATTGTGTACCTATGGTACCTTTATATGGCATACATATTACATTTATTGAAAATATATAGAATAGTATACATATATGTTTATTGCGTTTGTACATTTTGGTACCGATAAAAATTTATTTGACCGGATAACAAATTTCTATACATTCATATAACATGAGCTTTATACTTCAGCAACACAATTGGATTGTAATTTTATACGGAATCGCATTACTGAATATTTTGACTTTCAATTTTATGTTCACCTTTTATGCGCACCATTATATGCCATTTGCTGTATTCTTTCTTCTATACTTCGGATAACAATTTATACATGATATCATATTGATTTCTCCAAAAAAAATTGTTTTTGTAAAACTTTGCACAGCAACGATTAGCTGCATATACATGCAAAAACGGTAGGTATTAAGCCTTTAGGTACAATTGATATTATATAATATGGTCGATAGTGGAATAACATATATATTAATATATTAATAATATAGGTACCATAATTATGGTGGGATGGTAAAAAATCGTTCAGATCCAATCCTGCCGTTCTCCACATCTTCGCAAATCGCAGCGCATACAAATAATCTTGCATACACATTTTTTTCGTTATATCATAGATTTACTGTTGTAAATACACGTCTTTTGAGCGACTTTCGCGCGGTTTTAATGATTATATTCCGAGAATAATATTATGACTGTCGTCTGTCGTCGTCGTCGGCGTCGTTATTGTGCACATTACTACCTAGCTATGTATATATACTTAAGGTACCTATATTATACACGCATATGCATGCAATAAAGCCCAATATTCGTTTATTGCACAACGGCGATAAAGCGCGGCGGCGGCGATTACCCGGAACTTTTTTTTTGTTTTCATGTGCGTGCGATCGGTGGGAGCGCAAAGAGAAACGGAGTCGGTCCGTCCGATGCGGGCGGCGGCGGATGCTGTAGCCGCCGCTGTCGTCGCAACCTTCGCCGCCGACCACGACCGGGAGTTGGACAGTTCGTGACGAGGTGTCCGGTAGCTCGGAAGATATTTTATACATATATTTCGTTCGTTCCACCTTCGCGTAACGTCGTATTATACAGCGCGCGCGTTCATACCTATAATTTAATATTATATTTATCGTATAATCGCTACCATATAGACACCGTCATCCGTTTTCGTCGATATTTTATTTTTAGCATTTTTCTCCATACGTCTCGTATATAATTTTTTGATAATTGTTGCATGTTATATCTGAAAATGTATTCGTATTTATAATATTACGTATAATATATGTATATTATTGTATTGTGCGGATTAACATGTTAATCCGTGCGAAATGATATCCGAAAATGTGTGCCGGTTCGAAGAGGTGCAGCCATTATCGTTTTGCAGGAGATTTGATTTGGCCGATTGCAGTTCTCAGGTTAGCACGCACCATCATGTTGTAATATATATTTATATATTTATATATATGATTTCGTTTTTAAGACATTTAAATGACTGAACACGCCGTATACCATTTACAGCAATGAAGGGTACGTTAGTTGAAGTCTCTGAAGATTTACTGTTTTCTTCTGATGATATTCCGTTTCTTACTAATTTAAAGAATTTTTTGTTTGATTTAACTGTTCTGAATTCAATATTTTAAAAAGTATTGATTTGCAAATTTCGATACTAATGATTTATATGGGTACCAAGTTAAAAAAAAAAAATAAAGAAAAATAATGAATTTGAACATAACATGGGGTCATAAACATGACAACAAAGTAAATACTTTTATAAAAATATGTAAATCACACTGATGAGTGATGACTGATTATTAGTTGCTTGATAAGCACCTGACTATATATAATACTATAAAAGTAACAGATCTATTTAAAACTTTCCATGGATAGGAGGACGTTAATTATTGAACCCGGCTTCTTAATATCTAGGTAACTGTTTTGGGAGTATTTCGACAGGATATTTTAGAATAGTTGTATAATTGAATATAGTTATGTATTAAATATTTTAATTTGAATGATTTTAGAAATGCGAATCATATTTAAATATGATAAATACAAAACAAATTATATACAATCATTTATATAATATAATTTTAATTCTGTGTCGCAATTTATATTATAAGCCTTTTTAAAGTTAACTATTTTTTTTATACATTTATGATATGCGTAGATACCTATAAATACATAGCATTATGTTGTACAAATATACGTGTCTACATAATACTTGGATATTGAAGTTGTAAGTATTATATAGATGTATACTGTACCTATAGATATAGTTGTGATACAAACATTTATTATAGCTATAATAGTTTATTATACAGTCATAAAATCTTAACAATTAACTCATTATTATAATATTATCTGCTATTAAAACATACATTTTATAATTATGAATAATATTTTTTGAAACGTAGATTTTAATTACCATCTTGTTGTATTGAACACAATTATTTCGTAACAATTCATCGTGATTATATTGGTTTAGTTCCTTATTTGTTCTATGCAGATGTAGAAAAGCGCAAGTACGTGGACCGAAAAAATGATATTTTATTCATCTAAGTAAATTTAATCATTATCACTGTGAATCAAGGAACCTGTGACACACAGAGACAAACAACTTTGCATCACGTGATGCTAGGGTTTATTTTAAGATGGAGGGTAGATTTTATAGGTACATATCTTATAATATATACTATTATTTTTTAAAATAACATATAAGAATAATATGATTACCTGTTAAATTTAAAAGTTCTGTATATTTATGTTTTGAACGAGAAAACCGCGGTTTTGTATACTTAAGACCCGAATAAATGTATACCAAAACAACAGCTAGATTAACGAATGTCGAAAGCCGTGTGTGATTATTATATTATTTTTATTATTATTATCATCATTATTATCATTGTTGTTATAAGGGACACGGGGCACACTAGTAACGTGTCTCGGTCATTAAACGAGGGAGGCGTTATGCAGTAAAATACGTGCACGAGCGTCGTCGTCGCCGTAGAAGTGTGTTTGCGGTGCGTCCTATATATGCGTTTTGTACAACACCGTGCGTGGTTAAGTCATATTATTATACATCGGGAGACCTTAAATTACACGTAATACTATGCTGCGGGCGTGTGTGTGTGTATATGTTCGTATGTGTATATAACGCGCGTCTATTAAAGTAATTAGGCTTTACGCGAACCCGCCGGCCGCAGGTTTTTTACATCTTTCTCTCTCTCGCTTCTTTACTTTTTTTAATTTATAGTCGGCCGTCCTTCAAACGGCTGCCGACCTGCCTGCCCGCGTTTATTTGATCTACACAATTTTCCAAATTATACACGCCCCCTAATAAGTCTTACAATCAAATTCAAATAAGGCGCCGCCGCTCTATTTGTCAACGTGAACTACCGCGGGTTGGGGTGCTCTCACACGTCATACACTCGCCGCGCATGCAGCGTGTATGCGGAGAATTTCCCATGATAATAATATAATTTAATTATGTATTATTACTATATGCACGTAATATTCAAATTGTCTCGCGTAAAAAAAGTCAGAACTATTGCATATACCTACCATATTACGAATTACGATATATCCAATCCATCGTTAATACTATTACCTATATGTATATACGACATACGTATACCTCGATAGCTATAAGTAAACACGTGTGTTCTCGAACAATAACGATGGCCTTCAAACATAATTATTATACCAATTACAAAATTTGATCGTCCAAATAAATCTTTACCGTGTCCATAATAATATAATAATTATTTTTAGTAATGAGTGACAACAATCAACCACTTTATAAGTTCGTATAGTGTCTATTCTGAGATTGATGTCCCATGTATAGTTGGTCAAAAATCACATATATCTAATTTAATCTTTGTTGGCTATTAGAAGTTAAGTACTTTTACAAGTTACAGTAACTATTTGTATAAATTATTTTACTTTCAAAGTTATTTTAATTATAAAACTAAACTTTTTTTATAGTGAGAAACATTGTGACTTTGCAAATCGGCAAACAATGAGTATGCTATATGATCGTTTCTCAGATTTAAAAGTGTATAGTATAATAAGAAGGTTGAAATATTGATTACAAAATAAATGCTTAGAAATAACGAATAAGTAACATTTTTTTTTTCAAATTTAATAAAAGTGTGTCACTGGCAAAGTGGGAATAGAGAGAGTAATTAGACTCCTATGGGCAGTGTTGGGGAATAACATAACTTTAATTACAAGTTAACTCTAACGAAATAACTTTTTAAGAAATTTGATGTTAGTTTAATTATATTTTATTGTAAGTTATTATATATGTAATTTAAGATACCTACTTAACTTTAGTAAAATTACTAAATTAATCGTTAATTAGTTTTTTTTTTAAATAGGTAGGTACATTTTAAGACCAATATTGATGATATATGTAAATATATATCATATATATGAGTATAGTATTATATATATAAGTGTGATTTTCTGATGGTTACATTTTAGTAATAACTATTTTACAAAAAAATTGTATTTTTAATAAGACTGCAGTAGTTATTTGTAAAATGCATTGCTATTTAAAGTAAATTTGAAAATTAAGAATTAAATCGTGTTCAACAACCATATTTTCTTCTATTTGGTTCTTATGATTAAACATTTTATACAATTTCATAATTTTGATTACCATTTCTTAGTTAATGCTTCGATAACATAAAGATCCAGTTATATTTTTGAAAACAAAAATAAAAATAACTTTAATATTGTATTGAACAACTTATCAATGCAACCACAAATGCCATCGTATGGATTCGAGACCAGCTTGATCTGAATTTATAAAACTATATTACTGCTATGACAATCTGTATTATACATTATTATTATTATTATTGTTAATGTTGTAGTTATCATTGTTATTGCTCACTAATTATTTATCACTTATTTATTCTTTCTAAATATATAATATATATTAACCTGTGGCGTTCTCAGGAATTTTCTATAGGGGAGGGGGTCTGAAAATTTACTTGAATTTAATAGTGGGAGGGGCTCTACCCCCCACACCCCCGTAATCGTAATATTTACAAATGTTGTGTCATTATGTATTTATGTATTTTATCATTTTTGTAGACGGTACCTAGTGAGTTGTATTTGGTATATCATATGAATATCAAAAGTAAAATAATGCAATCAAAAACTAAGCTTTTCCACATTCATACTTTAATAATCATTTACCAAACATTTAAAAACACAATACTTTCAAGTTTCAGTCCATGATGATCTCTATCCATTCTCTTTACCGTTTTACACTATACTAACTACTTCTGTAACTGGTCAATTTATAGGATATTTTATTATACTTTTTATTTAAAATATAAAACAATTTTATAAATCAGTTTAAATAATGTATTTTGATTTTTAATTTTATGTTAAATTCAAATTCAAATATTGATTTTTCTCGATTTTTCGGACATAATGTAAAGAACTTTTTCTGAATCAATAGACACATCTTTATGAATGGCCACCAATGTTAGTTCATTAAAACGGTCCTAGAAAATATAATCTATATATATAAGAATCTAACTTGATTTTGGAGACGAAGGAAACCGGTTTGTTTGTTTATTTATTATTGTTATTATTATTATTAATTATTTATTAATTTGTTTGCATTTGCATTTTTCCATTTGAAATTCTGTTCGATTATTTCGATTAATCGATTATTACGACGATTATTTTTTTTCTTCGATTATTTTACAGTTTTCATAAAATTCGATTAATCGTCAACTTTGACAAAAGTAGACAAAACGTGTATTACTAATATGTAAGAAAATAAAGATCCGTGGAGGGGGATCTATCCCCCCCCCCCGTGAGAACGCTCATGATATTAACAGTGGCGTGACAAAGTGAAATATTTTATCGGGCAATTCATTTTTTTTACCACCCCTTGACTCTAACGCAGTACCCATGTGACATGCATACTATATGTACAATATGCACAACAAAAATGTGTCTCTTTATTTTGAATACTGTAATTGAATTATTAATTACTATTTAAAATTACACTTAGTATTTAATATTAAGGTCATATTGTTATAATTCTTTTAAATGATTATTCATACCCATCCAGTACTCATCCACCCTTCCCTTCAAAAAAGTCAACATGTCACCGTATATATATATCATGTTGCATATGTATTATTGTATAGTTTACAATCAATAATCATTAATTATGCCATACGAATTAATAAATAAATTGTATTGACGTTACTTTTTTAACAAGTAGGTTAGGTTAATTGAAAATAATGTAACTTGACCAAATAAAACAAAAATAACTTAAAAATAATTTAATGACAATTTTGAAAGGTAATTTGTTATGCAATTTAATTTCCAAAAATGGAACTTGCCCAAAACTGCCTGTTAGTCTGTGTGGTCTGTTTAATTCTAGCATTAAAATGCATTGGGTATAAAAAAAAAACAAAAAAAATTAAATTAAGTTCTATAGTTATACTATATTTGTTGCTAATTGATACTTAAAATGGTTATTTACTTATTATACATCTATACGTCCAAAAAAAGCAAGCTGGTACTGTTTCTTCAATTATCAAATTTTGTTTGCTAATATTGTCGGCGGATAATAATCATTCTGGTATATCATAAATTATATTATAAAAAATAACATTATAATAGTTATAACCAACAATAATTAACGTGATACATTGAAATACAAAATAAACATAGATACTATAGAGACTTAAACGTGTTTTATCGGTGAATAAGTATATTCACTTCAGAAATATGCTCGTATTCGTATATGTATATATATTGTATACCTGCAGTAAACATCTACTTACTATTAAAAAAATATTATTAATTTTAGTGTAAAAAGTAAATAATATGGTCGCTAATATGTAGTTTGACTGAAACTTTGCTTGGTTGGTTCGTGTCCGCCATTACAAATAATTCTAAACATATGCGATATTAGGCAGACGGGATTCTCTCTTTGCTCCGTTAATAAAGGAAATATATTGTACATTAAACTGCGCCGCGCTGTTGTGAAGCGTGAACCCTATAAAAAAACCTTCGTGCATAGTTTAGCGAACACGTGAACTACCTACCGGCTACGGTATTGTTACACTGTCTGTTAACAATATTTTTATTTTTTTTTTACGATCATCGATTGACATTACCTCGCACGTTGCGTATAATATAGTCTTCTGTGGGTTCCGACCAAAGCAGCCCGCCGCCACCGTCGCTTCACAGGCCATACCGCGCGCATCATATTATATTAATATAATATTATGTACGTATTATACGTACACATGCTTGCTACATTGGGAACCAATGATGGTCAGAAGGTCTGAAAGGTAAAGGCATTCATATAAATGCCACCGAGATTATGATTTATTCGCCTGATGTTGTCGGGTGCCTCGTAGAAATTATATGGGCCTCTCTCGCATTCAATAATGTTCCTGTCCGACAATATAATAATGACCGCAGCAGCCGCGCGTAATAATAATTATAATGATAAAGTTACCTGTTTATTACTATGATAGCTGGTGGAGCGGTTCGCGATTACGGTGGTAGCGGTGGGGCGGGGACGATAACGACGACTGAGATGTACCGGCAGTATTTATACTATAGGTCTGTACGCGGGCCCACGAATAATCCCAGGAAACAAAAAAAAGACAATATGACGTATTAACACGATGACACACTTTAGGCGTAAAAAGGATTAATTGTGATTTTCCCCTGCGGAGTATAGTGAGCTTATATAATATATATATATTAAAGAATTTCGGTACCTATAATATAATATGTATGGGTACCTACCAGCTCTTAAATATAGAGGGAAACGACTTCGACGACGATGTGTGTGTATACGTGTCCTTAAAAATGTTAATGCGCCATTATTTACCTAAGGTCGTCGAAAAATTACGATCGACCTTGGTCCGTCGTCGAGAGGCAGACATCAATCAACAAACTCTCGCGCTGGCGATGCCCCTCGTATATACCATACCAAAACACACACGCTCACTTACGCACACACATTCACAAATATACCTGCACATATACTGACGGACGTATACCGAATACGCGGTAGTAGGTATATAATATATATATATTGCTGCGCGGGTGAGAAATATAAATATATATAATATACCTATATAGTATATATATACATAAAATAATATAATAATATACGTGTCCTGTTCGCTGCCGCGCCATCGCGTACCTATAAATACATACGATGAGAAAACGGACTGTTCACACTTCACACAAACTATTAACCGCCGCCGTAGCATCCGAGCTCACGTGAAAACTTAATTAGCGTCCTACACGGGCCGCGCGCGATTTATTTAAGATAATATACCATAACGCGCTAATGACGCGCACAACGGTCGTCGGAGGTAATGGGCTCCGGAGAAAAATAATACACACACACACACACATATAATTTATACAACAAACAAATTATGCTCTCCGGCCAACAGATCTTTGGGACCGCAGTTTTTCTCCTCTCCTCTCCTCTCCCGCGGTTAATAAGGACTTTTTTTCTTCCCAAAACGGTGTGTAAAATATTATATTATTACCGAGTGCCGCGAGTGAGTGCGGCAAGACTATATGCGCAGCGACGACCGACGCCACCAAATTATTATTATTATTATTATTATTATTATTATCTTTGTAAGACTTGACAAATTGCCGAGTGACGGATTTCACATTGTTCTTAGACCGCGTTCACTAACGTACACACTTTATAATAATAATAGTATAATATGACGTATTAGTCCGTATCGGACAGCTGCCCCGCCGGCTATTTGCGAAACTCTCACGCGACATAACCGTGGCGAGCTTTCTCCCCCGGGGTGAGGAAAATCAAATCGTCGCCTACGCTGTAGCCCGATGGTCACTCTGCACCCGCCGTTGTGTGAAGGGGAGAGATGATATATACGTGGTAACATACTGCATATTATATATATTAATATATATAAGGTAGGTACGTTAAAGTAAAAAAATGTCTGCGCATAGAGATTATTTTTTTTTTAGTAACAAATATGTCAATCTATTGCTCGACGTATACATATAGGTACTTTATAATATATATACGAACATTATAGTGTGCGTGTGTGCGCGCGTATATGGTTGCTCCCGTCAAGTGGGCACGAAATTATTTAAGAATTCTATTCAAACGATTTGACGCGTCGTCGTCCACTCTGACGAATAATAAATAATAATATTATATACGTATACGTGTGCGTCTGCGGTGTCCGGGTGATGGGGGAGGGAAAGGCAAAAAAACGTCAGTCACACATTTACGGCGTGCGGAGGCGGAGGACACGTACATGGTAGCAGCAGGAAGAGCTGTTGTGTAGTTGTAGAGAGACCCTAGTCGGACGGGCAAAGATAAATATTTACTCAAATATACATGCTCAGATCGGCGGCCAGCAGGTAGACTTTTGTACAATAATAATATATAATGTGCACTCTGGCAAATGTGTTGACTCCGCGCGTGATAATTATTATCATAACCACTTGAGACGACGAAATTCACCTCGGGACGGTAAAATAATAATCCCGCGTATTGAAACGTACCTACGCATATATATAATATATTAAATATACAACTAGGTATATATATATATATAATATTATTCTATTATATAAACACGAGCGACTACCTACCACAAAATAGTATGCATACCTATACTATAATAATATAACACATATATGTATAGCTGGAGCCTGGAAGTGCGTTTTTATTATTATTATTATATTTTTATTTTTGGAATTTCGGGTCGAGTGCAGGCGTGTACATATATATATTTATATATAATATAGTCTCATCCCTCACCGAACTCGGGGGCTACGTCCTCTTATATAATAATAAATAATAATAATATACATACATACATACACTACACACGCACTTATAATAGAAGGCCTACCGTTTTGAATTCGGACGGCGGTTATACTGACAAAGTGTTATTGTGTTATATTTTTCTCTCCTTCACATAATAATAATAATATAATCACGCAATCAGTATTTCGGAATCGAGGGAAACGAAATATGTGCATTTCGCCGTCATTGTTGTCGCGGCCCACCACTGCCGTGGCAGGTCCATACGTCATATGGATGACCGTCGTCGTGCCATGGCTTGGGGTATGGCAGCTACCTGCTCGCCGAAGATAAAATATTTTGAAAATATTAAATATATATACCTAATGACGAACAAAAGCCCGCATACAAGCGCGTTTATTCGAGTGGCTGATCCGCCGCAACAACCCCCTCGAATCATTTTAATTGCAGTACAATATATATTATTCAGCATTACGAACCACTAATATGACATGCTGTAGTTGGGAAACGTTAAAATGTCAAGAGGACAGTAGGTAGTTATCCCTAAATCACCAGACAAAATAGTATGTATTATCTGCTGCAGCGTATATCGTTTTTCGCAGTGTACCTAGATACATGCAAGTAGTGTTTAGGCTCATCTCCCTATTATCCTTTAATTATGGATTCGTAAAAATTTTGATTTTTGGAGTTTTTAAGCACATATATTTTCAAATGCTCAGATTTTTTATGCCATTTAAGGAATATACTGTGGTTTGTGACAGTAGAAAATTATATATTATATTTTTTAATTAGAACATATCGTGTTAACCTTTTACTGTTAACTGTAAAACATATTACTTTTGTTGTTGAAAATGTTAGTGCATTTAAATCGGAATTTGAACGATCAGTTTTGAGTTATTCAACTTTATGAACTAAATGAGGATAATTGCCCATGATAATAGGTTTAAAATAGAAGCTTATAAATAATTATGCATAAAATAAAAAATATATGTAATATTTAGAGTAGTATGCTTGTTATAATAAGTACTAAACTAAAAAGACAAAAAATAGTCGTATAATAGTCAAAATTGTTTACAATTTATAATGCATAATTAGTTTTTTTATTTGTATTATTTGATTACGATGTTTATTTAATAAATAATGTTTGTCATCAGTTAATTTTATATCATAAAGACTTATTGCAAACTCTAATGTATTTATAAAAACATTTAAAAAGTTCAGGAAACATAATATGTATAGTAATATATCATAGGTACCTACGCATATCTAAAGTATTCATTCGAAAATTTGAAAATGTTTGTGAATTTGAACATTTAATATCATGAAAGCTTATATAGGTGTATAAACTTATTAATGACATAAACTGCCTGATTGTAATTATATAATCCTAAGTTCTACACGTACATAATCATATTATGTATAATATTTTTGTTATTAATTGTTAGTTGAAGATTTATACATTATTGCATGCAATATAGGTTTTATTAGATAAAGATATTATAATTTATTATTTTTAGAATATATTAAATTCAACGTAAAAACATAAATAGGATATAATTTTAACATTATTATCAAACATCCATGGTAATGTATACATTCAATAAATGTTACATCTAAAAATTCTGTTAGAAATGTAACCTAAAATTTACATTGCTAGGATGTATTAAAACATCGATTGTACAGTGAGCAATATGCCAATATCTACCTATTTTTTTATTTTTATTTATTCGTCAAGAAGATGTTCAGTATATTGTTATTTTTTATTTCAAATTCTTATTGATACGTCATAGATATGTTTATACAACAAAGCATATTTTTTTTAAAGACTATTTGTTTTCATTAATGTTTCAAACAATAACTCATAATTTTTTATTCAACACTATTTTAAAAATGTAGGTAACACATTATATTTGTATAATATATTTACTAATATGTGTACTGAAGTTATACCGCGTTGTAGGGGTTTTACGTCTTACTCCGGTTTTACACGTATAGTTTGATAATAAATAATAATATATAATAGGTAATTTCTATATAATATTAAAATGTTTGTTACCTATATTATTTTAAAAATTACAATGTGATAAAATGATTGAGAACTTAATAAAAAAAACCTTCATTGTCTATAAAATGTCAAATACTAATTATGTAGGTATACCAATTGGCAATTTCTGTATCATAAGTTTTAATTTATAATAATATAATAGGTATGTACCTACTTAAAGTGAATATAAAATTAATGTCTATATAATATATTCCATATTGGATGTCTGAAACATTGTCTATAACATGAGTAATTTTCAAGCATACTTAAATGTAAATCCGTTTAACAATTAACTTATAACGTAATAAAAATAAGGTATATAATATATTATTTGTGATGTTTTTAATCTGTTCGTAGTTTACATCTATAAACATTTAATAGCCATACAAGTGCGATAACTAATTTATATTAATCACATAAGGAAGGAACGGATTTCTATGTCGATAATAATATAGCCGATCAAAATGTAGTAAATATTTTTATTGCTCATATTGTTTTCCTCGTACTCATAGTTGGCCAATTCAGGGTTTCTCAAAACAATAACATGAATATTTGTAATGCAGTTGCATAAATATAAGCAAACAGTATTTTTAATAACGAATAATACACTTAAACAATACCTAACTTAAGTTATTTCCTCGTAAAATATAATATTTTAAATTTAAATGTGTTTATATTTAAATATAGGATGAATCTAATTACATGACAGGTATATTATGGAGTTCGAATACATAGAATAACGTATATTTAACATTTATGAAAAATAATGGTACGGTACTGTTGTTAGTTACACAAAAAACGTAAGGTGATCGTATAGGTCAGTTTCATAATTCTATAACAATATGGTGATTGGTAAAATAATTATACAATTGATAAAAGAAACACTGGACATAGAACAAAAAAAGGTTTCAGATACTGAAAATTCGGACCCTAAAGTTAACTGTAGATAGCATTTTCCAAGGGTATACACTTTACCATTAATATAAGCGTTTAATATGAGTAGAAAGAATAACATTAAATGTCCGTGTTTTCTTACAACATAATATGGTATTGTGTCATATTATATATGATTCAAGATACAAAGATAAAGTATTATATTCTTTAATGAAATAATATAAT
The DNA here is from genome assembly GCF_005508785.2 of Acyrthosiphon pisum. Lineage (NCBI taxonomy): Eukaryota > Metazoa > Arthropoda > Insecta > Hemiptera > Aphididae > Acyrthosiphon > Acyrthosiphon pisum. The sequence goes on from NC_042495.1 coordinate 85,105,370, forward strand.
AAACTGTAATATAATGAACTTATAATATTGGGGTGTTTGCTAATTATTATCTGATGTACCAATAATAATATTATTCAGTTATATACAATAGATAGGCGTATATACTATCTTAATAATTCAGAGTTCAAATCTCGGATGATTTAGAAATTCATCATATTGTGTGTTACTTATGAGTTATGATAATATGATAACATAATATATAAGTATAATGACTATTGATTTCTTTTGTTTTATAACCTAAGTTAATATCAATCATACGAAAACGTGAAAGTTTAATTATTGCCAATGCCCAATATAGTTATATCGTATCGTGTAACGGGTTTGCCATCTACATGTAACATATATTTAAACAATACGTCATTATTTTTGTTCTGTTACGTACAAAAACGCAAAATAAATTTAAATTATTATTTTTGTTCGAATTATTGCTGTATATTGGATTAAAAAAAAATGTCTTCCTATTTGAGACAAAAAACAACAATTTTCTGAATAGAAAATACACTCGATTGGTACAATATAAGTTTTATTTACTCGCTCAAGTAAATTTTATTTTGATATTAAATTTAAACATTAGGAATCAAAACTATTATCATTCATTATATTTAATCAACATTATTATCATCAAATGATAAATAACAGAAAATTAAAATTTTATATTGGCCTCATTAAATTTAACTTGTTAAAATTTACGTTATTAAAAAAAACATGTGATCATTATGTCAAAAAATATTACAATTCTAAAATTATTTTTGAACAATATAGAATGTCCGTAAAACAAAGAGACGATCTCTAAATAAGTCACCAAATTGGAGCAAGCCTATAGGTCCAAATCCAGACAATGAAACCGACACTATTGAATTCTTTAAAACAACTAAATTACTTAGGCTACTTTGACCAACATTTGCAATGAAAAAAATATCAAAACAACTAATTTAAAACTGCTTTTATTGTATCTTTTTTTCTCTTTTCTCTGTTCTCCATTATACGTATAATGTATTATAGTATTTATGTTTATAATGATACGCTAATGACCATAGTATTGTCGAAGCAGAAATTGTACAATTCTAAAAGTTATAAAATGTCTGTGTCAGTACAATATTATTAGTACATAAGATGTGTATTGCCGTATGGGTAGAGTAAACAAATATAATATTATTGTTCATAACAATATTTGTTTCATCTGATTTCAAAAATTATTTATGAATATATAAACATATTTATTGTAAACATTTGTGAAGTTACAAGTTAGGATTAGCTTTATAAATTATAAATTACATTACATTTTCATTTCTATGTTTAGAAATATTTAATGTGTGACCCACCCCACTAAACCCCTTTATTTGCACAGCAAAAACCTAAGTGATATTCAAATTTCTCATAAACCTGTTGAATTATGTCAACCGTAATCAAGTTTTATATGGCATCTACTAATAATAGTAATAATGCGACTTTTGAGCTTATAAAGATCTCGAAAAAGCTGGGCATATACACATAGATAACACATTGTATTTTATGTACCTACCTATTACAAATTAGTAAAAGGGTGTTAACCATAAGCCTCCTATACTGATCGGCTGGCAATTCAACTACAACTGATAGTAACGCTTCACTTGGATCAGGGGTTCCTCAGCGCAATCCACTAATAGTCATAATACTAAGAAAATCCCCTTTTCAGGTGGATGACGATTTAAATGTTGGTCCCGTCTCTATTCATTTTTGGTTATAAGTTTTGAATACCTTATATCCCCGTGCATATATTATATAATATATATTCCACACATAAACACTTACATAGTTATACAATAGTTTGAAACTAAAAAATAAATTATTAATACTTATTATTGATCAAATACATAAAACTCTCTATTATTTAAAAAAAAAGTTTTGTATATTTTGTTTTAAAATATTTTTAATTACCTACGTACAGATATTACATAATTATAATTTTTAATAAATTATATGATAATGTATGACCTATGATTAATTACGAAACTTTATCGTTTCAGGGCAGGATGGGCTACACGAGAACTGGCAACAGTGGAATGGACCAACGAGGCTGGCAGGAGTTGGCTACGTGCAGTCCCATGCTGGCGTTCCCAGTCGAAGGACAGCATCACCATCAGTCCCACTATGGCCAACATCCGTCCAGCGCGCCCAGTTACCCTCCTGGTCCCGGCATGTATCACCATCCACATCACCATCAACACAATCACCACCATCACCAACACAACAATCACAACAACACGGGAAACGTGCTGTTGCAGAACGTAAGCCTGTGCGCTCCTCCGCCGCTGCCACCTCCGCCACCATCGACGTCCATTGATATGGGCGGAGGCCACGCGACCACGTCATCCTCGTCGTCGTCCTTATCACACTATCATCACCACTCTTCGTCGATCGGTAAGTTATACACTTAATATAATCATACGTTTTACCCTATACCTCGATATCACTCCCAACCTTGTTATGTTTCAATTGTATCTATCTATATATATATATATATATATATATAAATAGATAAAAAATACTCGCGATCACTTTGAGAAAACAAATTTAACTGCGTTATCACTGCTAACTTTTGAATACTGTGAGTGTAGAAATCTAAAATAATATTTCGATGTTTGTATTGTGTTACCATATGATATTGAGTTCGCCCACTCCCTTGGTAATAATCCGTCGTGTAGAATAAATAGTTTTAACTTTTATTACAACAAAAAATATATTAAAATGTGAAAAAAATTATACCCAGACAAACAGATTTTTTAGACCACGATTTTTACAAATTTTTACTGACTGTAAAACTCTGTTTGATGACTTGTGGAGCATAAAATATCCTTACGTTTAAATATTTCATTTTATATCAGTACAATTATTTCGAATGGCGGACATTTTCCCCCCGGACTTTTTCCCCCCGGATGCTTTCGGCGTAGTAGGACATTTTCCCCCCGATACATTTTTGATGCGGACATTTTCCCCCCGTTTTTTTTTTTTTTATTTTTAATTATTTACCTTCGAATATAAAATTATTATTTTTAACACATATTTTTAGCTTTTATTCATATTTATTTTTTTTATTTTTGTAAAAACTGTACGTTAACTAATAAATCTTTAATCTTAATTTCAATAAAAAATAATAAATAATATTGAAAACAAGTTAAGTCAAAATATAATTTTAAATAAAAGTAAAATAGTAGTAAACTAATATTGAATTAGATGGGTAACATTGAAATCTAAAATTGTGTCCAAAACCCAGTCAATTACTAAGACTATTAAGATAACATTTTTATACAATCTTACATCGTTATGAGCATTATCGAGTCAATATTATGAAAAAAGACTAAAAAATAGGTATGTGTTTAGGAATAACAAATGAATCAGAAATAAAAAATTTTTTACAAACTGCATCATTAATTTTTATGTCGTCATTTTTAGCCAACTGTATTAGTTATTCATTATATTTTGTTTATACAATGTTTTTTTATTTTTATGTCGACATTTTCAGCCAATTGTATTAGTTATTAATTTATTATATTTTGTATATACAATGTTTTTTTTTATTTTTATGTCGGATTTTTGGCCAACTGTATTTACTATATTATATTATTTAGACAATCTTTTATTTAAAATTATATTTTTATTATTTAATTATTTTTTATTGAAATTAAGATTAAAGATTTATTAGTTAACGTACAGTTTTAAAAAAAAAAAAAAAATAAATATGAACAAAAGCTAAAAAATATGTGTTAAAAATAATAATTTTATATTCGAAGGTAAATAATTAAAAATTAAAAACAAAAAAAAAACGGGGGGAAAATGTCCGCATCCAAAAATTTATCAGGGGGAAAATGTCCGGGGGGAAAATGTCCGGATACCAATTATTTCACAGAACGAAATACATGCGTGAAATCATCGTAACATTTTCCTTTTTGCTCATGATCGCTTTTGTATATTATAGTAAAAGCCCCACAAACATATCGCTACGTTCAACATACAGTACAACAGTCCGTATTTTATTATTATTATTATTATTATTACAAACTGAAGTAGTCGAGCTTTTAAAATTAATGTTAAGTATTTCTTTATTAATTTGACACGGCAAACAATAATATAGTTTAATAAAAATATAAATAATATACGACGTCTGTTTTTGTTATGCTGCAGGTGTGTCAACCAATTGTAATCTCAGCTCGGCCGTTGCCACATCGCTTCATTTGCCCGGCAGCTCATCCGAACAGCCGGCTACATTCAAGACGGAACCACATCAACACGAAATGATGTTTCCCTATCAGGTAATGATCGCTATGAACCGTTCACAAAACGTACTATTTGGATTGGGTATATGACTCTGTGTTACCGTCAAACCCTCCGATCATTAGTCAAAGTTAGGTTTTGCTATTTTATATAATTTTGGAAATATTCTTTTAATTTTTACCCCACAAAATCCAAACCGGATCAATTTTCTACCAACAAGGCAAAAACCATATTCAATAATGAAAATTCAAGCATTTTTTTTTTTTGCTTTAAATATAACCTTTCAGATACACACTTTTTTTTGTTGATATATACACAATCTGTGCCTAATAGGTACAATAAGAGTATTAGATAAAATAAAATAAATTACAAGAATACTTGATAAAAGAAGCCACTCTGATGACACTTTTAAAGATATACACATTAAAAAAAAAAAAATTATTATTGTGATCAGAAGAAAAAAACAAATCTAATACATTATTAATAAGTAAGACACAACCTAACCCAAAGATGGGGGAGGGTCTGTTTATCTATCCCACTCACAAATAGGTACGTCATTGATATAATATAATAAAATAAACTAAATAAATATAATGCAGCTTTAACAGCTTAGTGATCGTGGATCTAGACGGTAATATTCGTTTATAATGTAGTATATTATTATCTTCCATTTTTCGTACATTTAGAATCACAACAACGAAATGGCCCCTTCATCGGACGGACTTTTGTCGTCAATATTGAACGATGACGACTTGCAGCTTATGGATCCGGCGATGGGTGCTGACGGTAAGGATGCAAAAACCCTGTTAATAAATTCAGTATGTAATTTTCAGGCGTTTCTCCTTGTCTCATATATAGGTGGCATGTACCCAGTTCGGATGATGGAAACCGCCAGTAGTTCAGTGCCTTGCAACAACAACACGATGAACACCGCGACCATGGTACAAAACGGTAACGCAGGCGGCGGAGACTCGGACAGCGCCGTCAGTTCGATGGGCTCGGAACGCGTGCCTTCACTATCGTCGGATACGGAATGGATGGAAACCAACTCGGATAGCGGACACAACGACGGATATCCGTCGCACTCCCTTCAAGAATATGGGTATGTCCTGCATCAGGTTATCGTGTTACGAATGACGATGATTAAGAGGACGCTACCCATACATTTGTTGTCTCCGTCTTACACACGTTCGACATATCAAATTGTCGTTCACCAGTTTCAGAAGTGTGCTATTAGTTTTAATACTAGAGTAAATTGACCTATTATAAAACTTTGAAATAGCAAAAATTTAAAATGCTCATAATATGATATCTCACTTGAAATTTAAATTATCGAATAAAAGCCGACGCCTAAACACAGATAATGGTCTTATTTAACAAATGTATAATAGATCAAGTCACTATAATATCAAAACTGACAACACACTATTGAAACTAGTGAACGAAGATTTGTTATGCCGTACGTGTGTAAGACGGAGACAACAAATGCACGAGTAGCATCCTCTTAATGTATTTGTCGTTTTGTCACATTATTGTATATTATAATACCTATATATCATACAGAGTATAACAGAAAGTGTAACTAACTATGCAACTAACACTTATTATAATATAGTTTTTACCCGCAAGTAATATTAGTAGTTATGTTTTGTAATTATTTGAGATAAGATGTTGAACATTTATTTTTGAGTTTATTTATTTACTTATAGGTAATTGAAACCCTATTACTTAATTACTTTACTTTCAATGTTTTAACATTTTGATTAAAAATCAACTACTTAATAGGTACTAGGTATAGTATTATATTTTCAGATATTCTAACAGTTTTTTCTTCAAACTTATTTGACTAAACACATTGGACTCTAACGTTCGTAGGAAATTTGAACTACATCAAATGTCGATTCTAAGAAAAAAATACAATACCAATTAAAACCTTAAACGTGGGGGGAAATTAGAGTAATTGATGAATAGTGTATCAATATATTAAAGTGCTGTAACTTTCATGCTATATACTTACCCAATAATATAACATACTAGTAACATATTAATTACTAGCTGTATTGTGACATAGGTAGGTAATATATTATGTTATATAGACGCAAGTACGCAACATTTCTGTGTATAATATATAATATATATATATATATATTTATTGTATATGAAATTGTACTTAATTAGTGAATATTATTACAATTATTGTTGTTTGACTTCAGAAAAATGAGGTGGTTAGACAATTACCTGTATTCCGGAAGTCGTGGTCATTCGACTGCTCCGCAAAAGAAATACCAGTTGTACGGGAGACGCCTAATAGATCCCGTATCAGGTAAATATTATAAAATAATAATTATTTAAATAACAATGTTGAAATGCGTACAAATGCAACGGTTAAATAATTCTTGTCTCATGATTGTATTTTGTTACCTGCACATATTTAGGGACCCCGAACGTCACCGAAGCGGCTAGGTCGAATCACGTGGGTCTCGTGCCCGATTCCTTGAATCTGCCGTACGATATGTCTGTCAGAGAAGGCATCCCAGTGCCCAGTTCTTCACAGTTTAACAGGCACAATATGGCCGGTACGTAATTTTGAATTTTCTTACTTTCCGATTGGACATTGCTAGGTCGGTCAGCCTAAAATAGACTTAGCCCCCCCTAAAAAAAAACAACCACTTGATTCAAAATATCAATGGAATAATATTATATTGAATTGCTCCAGAATATAAAATTCGATATTAAATTATTTTAGTCAATATAAAGGGGGTTATTAAAAAAAAATATTAAATTACTCTTGTATACCTATCGGTTTATATAAGCGATATATCGTTGTTTAACATACTGTATAATATTATTTATTATCGATTTTCGTCTGAATCTTAAGGTTGTTCACGTGTGATGACGCCCGAAAACCAAGTGGCCCTCAACCATACGTATGCATTGCCTGTCGAAGGTCCCAGGATACCGCGTAACAAGCTCAAGAGCAGCAGTAAGAGGAGTGAGGATGAACAGCTGACAAGAGACGAGAAGAGGGCCAGAAATCTGAATATTCCCATCACCGTAGATGACATAATCAATCTGCCCATGGACGAATTTAACGAGAGGCTTTCCAAATACGACCTATCCGAAAGTCAACTGACATTAATCAGAGACATTAGGCGTCGTGGAAAAAACAAGGTCTGTATAATTATTAATATTAATTATTATATATTATTTTAATATAGGTACACTTGTTGTTTTGGAGACATATTTGTTTAAAAATATTAATGATATTTTATTTTTTTAGGTTGCTGCTCAAAATTGCCGGAAACGCAAGCTGGACCAAATCCTCAGCTTGGCTGACGAGGTGAAACAAATGAAAGACCGAAAGTTCAATCTGTTACAAGAACGTGAATATCTAATGACCGAGCGTATGAGAGTGAAAACCAAATATGATCTACTTTATAACCATATTTTTGGAGTAAGTTGCACGTTTGATAAACATATTTATAGAAGGATAAATTTGTTAATATAGACATACATTTTGATTACAATTATTTGTTTGTTTAGAGTTTAAGAGATCCTGATGGAAATCCCTACTCCCCGTACACTCATACGTTGCGTGAGCAGCCCGACGGCAGTGTCAGTATTGTACCTAGAAATAATGGTACCCAAACCGACCGGAATCCTCGGTCCAAGCAACACAAGGACAAGTAATCTTGGAAATTACTTGATGTCCGGTTATATTTTTATACCAAAATGCTGTGATAAATACTGTGGGTGGTGGTCAAATCACCTCAAAATTATCAGGGAGCCGTGTGTACTTAATAATTTTGCTCAAACATAATATTATACACCTTTTTTACATTTTAATCCTAAAGACATCAGATTAATTAGATACTCCTTGATAAAAACTTTATTAAATTATTTTTAAAATAAGCTATTATTATGTTTTATTAAAAAAAAAATATAAAAATCATAAAAATATTTAACAAATCATAATCTTTTTTTCCTTTTTTTTTTTTTTGTTTTGTATATTTGCAAACTATTTTTTACTTGACTTGTGTTAAAATATTATACTGAACAAATATTTTGCTCAGTCATATAAGAAAAATTTCTCATAGTTATGTATTACGTTTTTTCTTTTTTTCTTAACAAAACTTTGTCATTTCTTAAATAGGGAAACGGATGGTATTGGTTGAATTTTGCAAATTCATTATAATTTATTAATAACTTGGTTAATTTCTATAATTTATTGTAAACTATTTTTTTTTTCTCTAACCACAATGTGTTGAAAATAAGATAATATATCGTAGTTTTTGGTTTATTAATATTGTATGTAAATTAAAATATATATTGTAATATTAGAGAATAATTGCTAAGGTGGATAAATTGTATAACATTTGAATATCTTTGGTTATAATTTGTATTTGTGGTGACAATTAGGTTGGTGTCTATATTTTATCATATAGGTATACTGTAATATTATTTATTTTGTAACTGAGAAAAAAAATGTATAATTTTTTGTATATTATGACTTGTATTACGTACAATTTAGTATAATTAACATTTTTAATAATATTTTCTTTTTGCCTAATCTGAACGACTTATTGTTGATTACTATTTAATACCTATATTTATACCTACTTGTCTCAATATTTGATTATCTTACACAGCAATACAATATGCATTTGTATGTATTTTCACCTATATATTGATATGTTCAATATTGATTAGGAAGATGCGCAAAATATGACTAAATGCATTTTAGATTAAGCCATGTTTTATTTAATATCAAATTATATAAGTTTTCTGGTGTTAAAAAATAATTTTTCTTAATTCATTATTTAATTAAATAATTATTTCTAATCATTGACCTGCATTCCCACATTTCCGCTTTGCCAAACCGACACAATTATTGCACGGTTGAGACAAAGAAACAAAATATTTTGAAATTAATACATCATACCTAGTAAAAAACCAATATAAATATTTGGTGAAAAATGCAAGTCTCTACAAATATTCATTTTGAAAGAAAACCAAACAAATTTTGACAAAAATTGGTTTTGTGTAAAAATTAACGACCATTATTTTTTTTCCCTGATTATCTTTAAAAATACCTACTGTGAATTTCTCATTTTTGATACCTTAAGGTCTAACCAGATCCGATTTTTATAAATTGTTTATGATTATAGGTGATTCAGGTTCAAATGTAGACGACATTGGAAATCTTATTTCAATTTTTAGTAACACTAACCTAACCTACCTATGTCACAAAAAAAAAGTGGGCAAGTGGATGTCGCTCTGCTGTATAGTAGGTTACAAGTGGGTCACTGTATAATGGTTGGTATTAAATTTGAATTCAATGATATAATATCATTGTATAAGAAAAACGATTCTGAGCGGAGACGGTATGTCAGTCTAGGTATAAAACATATTATGTACTTATCTAAGGTATTAAAAAAAATTGACCTATAATAGGTATCTATAATAAATTTCAAATTAATCATATCACAATATCCATTGGGTACAGTGCCGCAACTACCGCAGGTGCAGGCGGTGCAAGGCACCGCCTGATGGGCCTCGCAATATATGTATGGGGGCCTCGGATTTTACCATTAAAAAACATAATATTATG
>NC_042495.1:85115281-85118226 GCF_005508785.2 Acyrthosiphon pisum
CAAAACAAAATGAAAATTATAAAAATACTGAAACTGTAGTTGAAAAATCAAAATTCCCGATCCGGCCGATCCCGTAATAGTAAATAAAACACCCAGACCAATTAGATCTAGAAAACCGCCTCAGAGATATTCTCCAAGTGATTATGCTTAGGGCAATAAATTAACTATTAATTATATCAGTTATCATATTATATAATAAATACTCGTATGTAAAAAAAAAAAAAAAATAAAATAAATACTAACATAGTAATTATAAGCACTATACAAAATACTTAATATTTTTTTTTTAAAGGAAAGAGATGTTGCATATTCAGCATTTACATTATATACTAAACGTTTATATTAACAATAATAATCATAAGTATCATATTACGATCGGTGGGGATTGTCCATCGGTCATTAGCAAGTAGACAATTTTATATGTACGTCAGTTCGATTTATACTTTTCATAATAAAAGACTATAATATACGTTTATGTTATTATTCATATTAACAATACACAACAGCTTCAAAAATAAAAAAGGAAAGTGGTAATAAATAGTGTTAGCCAGCGTTTGAAAAATCATTTGGTCATTGTAAAATGTTCTCGCTATATTATTGTAACCAGAAATAATTTAAATTATTATAAACAATTTATAAATAATTTCTTTATACAACAACAAATTATTATACATTTATACAAATATTAATACACTTGATAGTGTCTCAGCTTTTATATTAAACAAATATCTTTAATATTTAAGCAATGATCCAGAGGGCCATTTATTTATTTTAGACTTTTCAGATCAGTGCCGCAACTACCGCAAGTGCAGGCGGTGCAAGACACCGCCTGATGGGCCTCGCAATGTATGTATGGGGGCCTCGGATTTTACCATTAAAAAACATAATATTATGATAAAACAATTGTATGATCAAATATAAAAATTCAATCATTTTGAATTTTGTGTTTTCGTGTGTATGAATATTAAGTATATAGGTCCTATTTCATTTCTCAAAAAAATGGAAAAACGGGAATTTTTCCGCAAAATCGATTTTGGTTTTTGGTGTAGGTAACTCTAAAAAAAATGACTGTAGATACATGCAATTTTTACTGAATGTGTATATTACTATTTTCTATACACCATAACATTTTCAAAATTTTTTGACTTATTTTGAGCTGTTTACGGACATTTTCAGTTTCCAATTTTTTTAGTTTCTTATTCTATAAATATCAATATAATTTGTTGAGTAAAAAAAGCTTGAAAATTTAATTAAGACAGACGAAAAAAAATTTTTTTTAAGCTTTTATATTGACATAATACGTGAAATTCACGAAAATGTGCAAATTATTTTGAGTTAGAAATTCATAAAAAAATTTCTATTTAAATCTAACATTTAAAAATGTAATACAAGATTCCTCATAAGTTTATCTACCATTATCAAAAACAAAAATGTCTACAAGCAAATCAAAAAAAAATTTTATGAGCGTTCGAAGTTCATATTTTTACAAGATATTGGATATTCACTCGATTTCTCATGTATGATATGATTTTGTTGTAATTCAAAAACGAATTTTTGTAGATAGGTACATGAAAATTTCAGTAAAAGTTTATATTTTCATTTTCTACACACCATAAAATTATGACTCTTTTTGAGCTGTTTACGGACATTATCAGTTTTAATTGCAGTTGAAAAATATTAAAAATACATAGGCACAATTTTTTTTTTTTAAGTATTTAAAGTTCAAATTTTGTAAAAATGTATCAAATTTAAAATTTATTATTTTGTAATTAAAAATGTATAAAATGTTCAACTTTTATATCTTAAGGATTGAACATTTTAAACAAGGTTCAGCGTAAATTGATTATATATAAATTTATTAATTCACAATAATATCATTGAATATACTTGGTAATATTATATGCTGACTGAATGTCTTCGCTCAGGATCGTTTTTCTTATGCAATGATATTATATCATTGAATTAAAATTTAACACTATCCATTATAATGACCCACTTGTAACCTACTGTATAGCAGAGCGACACCCACTTGTCCACCTTTTTCTAATTGTACAGTCGTTTTTCCTATTTTAATGTACTTTAAGGATTCATTCATTTGTACCTATCTTACATTTAATATACTTTATCTGTCATGGAAATATCAAATTTAACGATTAATTTAAATATTTAATTCCTAAGATAAAAAGATATATGCCATTTATAAATGTACTAAATGTACCTATGATAAGTGAATTAATTTTTTTATTAGTATATATACTATTTTTTAATCAATATTTAAGATATAATATTATAATGATATATTATCTGAATATTATAGTTAAGTGCAGTTAGACATTTTTTTATTATATAAGTTGCAATTACCAAAGAAAAATGACAAGTGGGTAGGACACTTTTGTTGGATACATGAATTCTCAAAATGCTTGTATCCTGTCTGCCACTGTTTATGTCTTAAGTACATATAAGAAATTTCAGGGGGTGAACATTTTATACATCAATGTGAAAACAGGGCTTGGTTACCACACAACCAAAATAACTTTATATATATTATTTTTTTGGGGGGGAGGAGTGGGGCTTATTGTATATTTGGAGGCTAAGCTCCCGACTAATTCCACCAATGCTTATGTAAAAACTAAAAGGGCCTCTAAAATATCTTTGAACCGGGGCCTCAAAATTGTAATTGCGGAACTGTACCTATACAATGTTATGCATATTTAAAACCGTGGCTTGTAGATTGGGTACTATCTATAGCTGTGATAGAAACTAAACATTTGGTTCAAACTTATAACTGTATCGGCATATCAGATACAATAACTATTATAAGATACCTAATCACAATATTTACAATTCTAGTTCTAATAATGATATTTTGATGGTTATATGGCCATTGGACATTATTAACTCTAAAGTGATCACTATTAAATATCATATTCCTCTTTATCTTGAAA
>NC_042495.1:85118276-85126366 GCF_005508785.2 Acyrthosiphon pisum
CAAATGTGAGAAAAGGGCTTGGTTACCACACAACCCAAAATAACTTTATATATATATTTTTTTTTTTTTTGGGGGAGGGGGAGGAGTGGGGCTTATGGTATATTTGGAGGCTAAGCTCCCGACTAATTCCACCAATGCTTATGTAAAAACTAAAAGGGCCTCTAAAATATCTTTGAACCGGGGCCTCAAAATTGTAATTGCGGCACTGATTGGGTACTTATAATGTGTTATACATCAAAATAAATCGTGATACTATCATAGATAGTATCATAGATATATAATAATATACTTTAAAAGTTTCAAGTACCCACGAATAATATAATATACAATCACAACAAAATAACTAAAATACTTATTCTAGGTTTTTTAATATGTAATTTCGTCCAAATTTGAACTTAAAATGACTATAAAAATAAACTGTGTAGGTAAATATATATTTTAGATTTTTTGGTAACAGTATTAACTACTTACGTGAAATCTTGTTTTAAATTTTGAATCCTTAGATATAAAAGTTGAACATTTTATACATTTTTAACTACAAAATAATTATTCAATTTTAAATTTGATACATTTTGTTAAAATTCAATCTTTAAATGCTTATAAAAAAAAATTGTGCCTATGTATATTTAATATTTTTCAACTGCTATTGTAAGAATATATCAGGAGCCTTGTATTAAATTTTTACACTGTTTGGCCCCACAGATAAAACTTTATTGATATTCATAAAAATTTAAATATGAAATTGTCCGTTAATTGCTCAAAACAAGTTAAAATATTTTTAAAATATTAAAGGATTTTCAGGAAACTGAAAATGTCCCTAAACAGTTCAAAATAAATCAAAAATATTTTGATAATTCAAATATAAACAACCAGTGAAAATTTCATATATCTAAGGTCATTTGTTTTAAAGTTACACCAAAAACCAAAGTCAATTTTGTGAAAAAAAAAAATTTGTCACCAAACCGGTGCCCTGAAAAACCTCGTTCACAGTTCCGTTGGTCAGAGTGACGTTACCCCAGAACCTTAAACATTAAATAATTAAAATATTAACTTGAAATCTGTCTATAGTATTATGTTATTTATTATTTAATGATTCGTAACCATAAAAATGACCTAGCCAGCTGTTCACAGAGCCATGTTCTATGTGAGTAGTGCACCTTTATTAAAAATATGAATAATAGTGTCTAGGCGACATAATTAACCTTACAGTTTATGAGTTGTTGTAGTAATAATTAGTAGTAATAATAATAATTTCAGTGTTGACAACTACAACAGTGACCCCAACGGTGTCCGGAAAATTCACATTAAATAATTCAAATTTCGACTTGAAAACTATTTGGTATTAAATTATTTATTATGTAACAATTTGAAACCACAAAAAAGAATTTTGTAACCAACCCGGTGCCCGAAAAACCGCGTCAAATTAGTCCCGGGTGCAGTGGGCCGGGTGCCGAGGTAACACATTTGGCACATTTGGACAAAATTATATATTCAACGCAAAAATCTATAATAATGTTCTAATTTTAAAGTATTATTTGTTAATTGTTGGTACATACTTAAAATTTTTAGAGTAGGTATATTTATTATATTTTATAACATTTTCAAATGTAGTTTTTTCAATGAAAATGAATTTAACATATGTTACAGTATATACTGTATAGTACTATTTTAATAATGCCGAATAGAAAAATAAATCACTAGCTTTCCAGTAGTTTCCCCGGTGTCGCAGGTTTCTAATACAGTAATACCTTTAAAAGTTTTTACCCCCGGGAGTAAAATTATTCTAGGATAACATTACCGGGGCTAAAATAAATCTAGGATATTTATACCCCGGGTAAAAACAACCAAGGTCATTTTTACCTCCCCCGGTTAACTTGATCATTTTACAATGACATAGGTACTCAACAACTACTGTACAGCAGAGTGGACAAACAGAAAAACTAAAAAAAAAAAACACACATCATCATTGTAAAACCAATGCATTCTTTCGTTCCACTCAGAATCTAAAAGTAACACATTTTTAACTATTTAAAAAATTAAACAATCTTAAATATGTATTACGTATACCTAAAATTTAAAAATTCAATAATATGTTCTATATAAATTTTCCGATTAATAGTTCAAAAATAGTTTGCCATAATAACTTGAAATTTGCATCATTAGACATTTTCTATTTAGTATACAATTTTAAAAATATTTGGCTAATTTTAAGCTATCTATAAGTATTTAAATATTTAATTTTTTAGGGTTTTTTTTTTATAGCTGTATATAAGTATCTACTTGTTTATACTTAGTCAAAAAGTATGAAAATTTAATATAAGATTCCACTCAAATACAAAACGACTCGTTAAAGTAATTTAAAAATATACAAAACATATTATGTATACACATTTTTAGATTCTGAGCGGAGCGAGGAAGTTATAATTGGTTTTATAATGGTGTATGTTTTTTTTATTTTTTTTTTTTGTCCTGTATACAATATTTCTACCAGAAGAGTGATTTGATTTCAATATGTAGTATCTTATCTTTCAGAAAATTGGATCAAGATGGTACTTTGGGGAGGTCATTTGTCGATTTTCTTTCTCAATTGTTATTTAATTTCACAGGAAAAACCACCGACAAATTATGAAAAACCTCTAAAAATAGTATTTTAATTTCTAACGCTTTATGTATATTATACAATGTATAACCATAGAAACAATTAAAAACGATAATATTATAATATTAATTCAACTTCAGGATATAATAAATATTAACGATATAAAATATCCAGACTAACATTGTTGAATTATTGAATTCATTATTGAATTCAAGTTTAATACAATCCATTATACATTGACGCACTTGTAACCTACTGTACAGTATCCACTTACCCGCTTTATATTTGTTATTATCAACGATTGAACATTTGAACTATTGAAGTTGTAGTTTCGACCAAATTGTAGATTGATTTATAGAAATAAATTATAATATATCTTAAGAAATTTAATTCTGATCTGATAGGTAAATATACCCTAGTATACTAACTAACTAATTAAATACTAAATAGGTACCTAGTAATATAATATACATTATACTATTTTTTTTTTGTAGAAAAAATTAAATAAGGCAAATAAAAAAATATTGTCAAAATTAAATTTTTTCCAGGCCCATGAAATATTTTGCGAAGTAGTCTCTATTTTGTGTACCTTGAGTATACGAGCACCCGTGCCATGAACTTCAATATCATTCTACATATTGATCTCTGTATCATCTTCATTGTTGCGCCATCTCGTCTTTGAACAAAGTTGTGTAAAACACAACACGATTTAATTATTTTGTCCACAAAATTAGGCTCAACTTGTATTGGGGTACGTAAGACACACCATTTATTAGCCAAATTACTAAAGATACATTCTACTGTCCTTCTTGCTCTTGATAGCCTATATAGTTGAATATTCGTTTAGTACCTATCATTGAAAGCACGCCCTGGGTTTGGTCTTAATAAGTTTGAATGTAAGGCGAATGAATCGTCTCCAATAAATATAAAAGGCTGATATGATGTTTATTTTTGTTTGGTAAATTTGCTGATTCTGGTAGTTTGAGTTGATTTGAATAAAGTTTTTTTCCAAAACAACTCTTTTTAAAAACTTTTGAATCATTCCTTTTTCATAGGCACCAACATAAGTTGGCATCAGCAATCAGCTATCGCCATCAACACAATTGAAAAGTACTTTTTGTAATTGAAGTATAATAAGCCTGAATTTTTTGGACCTTTAATTACATCGAATATGCTTATACCATCTATTGCTCCTAAGCAGTTTGGAAAATTAGTCTTATCAAAAAAGTATTTCCAATTTTAACCCATCATTCTTTTGAAGGCTCTGGCATTTCTTTTGGCTGTAAGACCATCTATAACCATCGTACATATATCTTTTACGATTTCCCCAACAGTACTCCGAGAAATGTAAAAATCAAATTGTAATGCACCAAAACTAGTGTAGTTGTGCCAGTAGATAAAACCCTTAAATTAAAAACAAATTTATATAGTTACTTTTTTAGGTTAAGATTGTTTTATTTTATTATAATTCTCCGACATAATTATTGCAGTTTATTATATCTATTATATCTACCTACTATTATTAGGTACCTACCTACAAATTATAATTATTACTATTTCATAATTCTTATGCATTATTAATTTTGTTTTAAAAACAAAATAGCAAAAGAAATGAAAAATCCCTGGCGTCATATTCGTGATAATTACTCTAGATTTATCAACCAAGGAAAAAGTGGTGACGAAGAAACTGATGCATTACATTTTTTGCAACTAACAGCTAGTGAAAAAAAGAAAGTCAGTTCTACTTTAAGTTTAAATACATTATTAGATATAGACAAGTTGAATATAATATACAATGATTTTAGATTCTGAGCTATGAATGTATTGATTTAACAATGTGTTTGTGTATTTACTTTTTAAATCAAAAATTTTTTTGTCTGTGTACGATGTACAGTATAATTACACGATAAATAGTTGAAATAATGCTTAGGTTTTCAACTTCAATATCTTGTTTGACGGAAAGTGAATCTAGTTGGTTCATTCGGGAGGTAAAGATGTAAAAATCCCAGTAATTTTCAAAAAAGTCAAGAAAAACAAAACAAAACAATTAGGGAAAACTGTAAA
The DNA here is from genome assembly GCF_005508785.2 of Acyrthosiphon pisum. NCBI lineage: Eukaryota > Metazoa > Arthropoda > Insecta > Hemiptera > Aphididae > Acyrthosiphon > Acyrthosiphon pisum. The sequence goes on from NC_042495.1 coordinate 85,122,940, forward strand.
AATATAAAATTAATGTCGATAAAAAATTTTTGATTGGTCAAACAACTTGAAAATGTAAACAATGTTCTTTATTTATACTTTATAGTGCAAATTAAAAAAAAAAAGTTGACCGTAAATCCACAATTTTTTATGAGCGTCTGAATTTTGACAAAATACGTAAAAATCACGAAAATTTGTAAAATATTTTGAGTTAGAAATTTACAAAAAATATTCATTTTAAACCTTAAATCTTAAATCTCCTTTAAATCTTAAAATTTAATTCAAGATTCCTCTTAAGTTGTTCTACATTTAACAAAAAAAAAAAAAATGTCTACCATAACGTCAAATTTTTATGAGCGTTTAAGAGGACGTGATACCCGCATATGATATCTCCGTCTTACAAGTGCGTTACATAGCAAATGTTATGCTCAGCAAACATGCGTAGCTCCGTTAATTTAAAAATAAGAGCGAATTGACGTTTTATAAAAATATCTAAAGGTCAGATTATTATCTAGGCAACCTAATGGGCTTTTTAATATATTTTGATTTTAAAGCGAGTTATGTGAATTTTAAGATATTATTTTGTATAATATGTATTTAAAGCCCATGAGGTTGCCTAGACCTCACCTTTAGATTTAGTCTTTGTCTTACCTTTAGATTTTATAAGAAGTCAATTCAGTCCAATTTTTAAACTAACGGAGCTACACAGGGGTGGATAGGCCCATAGGGAAAAATGGATTTTCCCTGTGGGCCCCCGTCTATATTTGTGGCCTGGGGGCCCACTCGAGTCTATACATTGTATTTTTGCAGAATAAAATATTCACCAAATAGTTTAAATTTAAAATTATTCATTTTTTTATATAAATTATTAATACTTAGGTACCTACTGTTCTTTTTAACGATATAACAATAATACCACGACTATAATAGTCAAGAATTTGCTTACGGATCTTAAATATAGTATTTTAAATTTTTATCGTTAATTGAAGACCGAAATATCCTCGTATGTTTCCCTAACCCCCCTCATATTGTGTTTTTGTAATTTTTTTTTGGCTGATATTTAATACGGACTTTATACGAATTTGTACGATAAAACCCTCAATTTGTACAAATTTTTTTTCAAAGTTATTCGAGAATTTGTGTGAGGGGGCTATAGAAACACTTCTCCACCCCCCCCCCTATTTCCAAAACTACTTATTTATGTGAAACTTCTATGCAGATATTTAGTACGGAATTTGTACGAATTAGTATGACCTTACACGAAATTTTTTAAAAAACCCCTTACAACCGAAAAAAGCATTTTCCTCATAGGTATGCCGTTTTCCCAGCCCCCACCAAACTAAAAATACGTCTTTCGCATGAAACATTTTATTTATAGGTAAACGTGTTAGATTGAATATCTAATGCGAGTGAAGCGACCAAATTTTTTTTCAATTTGGGGGCCCCTTCAAATATTTCCCTGTAACATAAAATATACTACCTATCCACCCCTGGAGCTACACGTGTTCTGCTGAGCGTAAAATAAGCTATGTTATACGCATTTGTAAGATGGAGACAACACATGCGGGTATCACGTCCTCAATTAAGGTAGATATACTTTAACATTAAGTAGATACTTTAAATTTACAATTAAGGTTTATTTTATCATTTCCGATACTTGATAATATGTTCATAGTATATTAACTAATAACTAGTTTTGAGCTGTTATAAATGCCAAACAAATTTCAATTGTTGGGTCTTTTTGAAAATGTTTGGAGGTCTGCTTGAAAATCTAATACAAGGCGCCATACACAAAATGTAACAAAACCGACTAGAAAAAATAAAAAATTGTTCCTTCTTAAACGTAGGTGTGCCAACAATTGTGAAAAAATTTAAGAAATATATACTATCATGTCAGGAAATTCCGAAAAATAATATTTTGAAAAAAAGTTTATTACGTTCTAAATTGATTTACTCAAAAAATAAACTACTTGACTTAGATAAATGTTTTTATTAGTATCAAACTTGTTATTAATCAGATCCAAATTGACCATTTTGATTTTCCCACAAATTAAATCAAATCAAAATATTTTTATTTTCAGTATTAAAAAATAAAAATAATTTGTTTATTTTATACGTGTGGCGCAAGTGACCATAAATTATACATAGACTTTTTTTTTTTTAATATTAATTAGAACAAAAGTTATTTCATCTGTCAAGGCTTCCTGTATTATTGTCAGAGCTTGAAACCGTTTTCAAAACCGATTTCAGAAACCGGTATTAAAGTCAAAACCAAATCTGAAAAAATTGGAAACCGTTATTTTTTTTTATTAATTAACGTGTTTATAAATACGTAAATTCCATTAATACGCATAATTAATTCTCATAATAAAATTGAAATCATGATTAAAATGTTGATAACCATTTCATTATTTGCAAAATTATTAGTTGCTTTATTAATAGTAATGATATAAATTATAGTTACTAAAAAATCGGTTTATTTAATAATCCGATTTATATAATCGGTTTCAAGCCTTGATTATTTTTACAACTTACAATAGTAGTTGAACAATATGCAGTTCACAATGTAACCAATTACCAAATAATCTAAGAAATCTTGAAAGTCCATTATTAATTAATGATGTGATAACATTTTATAGGGCGTTCAGACTTTTCCGCTTGGGTAGTGAAATTTTTCGAGCTTTACCCTTTTTGCGTGACTGCTGACGTGCTGATTGGTGGAGACTCGGTGCGACGCAACGATAGGCCGACTTGTGCTCAGGGGGCGTAGCTTCATTACGATAACGGACATCGATCGCATAGTGCCGGCGAGAGCGTGATATTTGTTCATCGTTGACAAATAACGTGAACAGTTGACTAAAAATGTATTGTATACATACAATATTACTATTTGAATTTTCTATGGAGGTAATAATATTTTCGGACATTTTTCGGATTTTTTTCCAAATTTTTCGAAAAACACCAAAAATTCTTTTGCCACTATAACAATATCTAATTTAATGTGGTTTTTAATTAAATTTGGCCCTAACTTTTATATTATATATGCGTCATAATAAAACTATGTTTCTATAAGCACATATATCAGGGATGGCCAAACCGCGGCTCGCATATTAACGTAACATTAGACGTAAATTAACGTAAGAGCCAAAAAAAAAAAAAAGGTCACATAATATACAATAATATGACCTTTTTTTTACATCTTGGCTCTACAATTTTTATTAATATATTTGGTGGCTCGCGAGTCTCTTCTCGCTGGCTACCCCTGTCATATATAATATGTTTTCACATCTTCTAAGGATCACTTAAGACACACGCTTTTTTTTTTTTTTTTATTTTATATTATATATTATTCATATATTTTATTTTTAAATTTGTACAAATAATAATATTATAATTTATACGCCGGGTTGTCGTTTGCGCATCACTATTGTTATTTTTGACCTTTTTT
>NC_042495.1:85126930-85128241 GCF_005508785.2 Acyrthosiphon pisum
TTAAATCATACACTAACGTACATACAGCACGGGGTCCGCGATCTACTGCAGGTAGATTGCCTACGTGATAATGTACTGCTGCGAATTTTTATTATGGGCAATGGAAAAGTTAAGATTAATTTTGAAACCATACACCGAATATTAAATAACGAATTGAACAATCTTTGAGTCACATATAGTTGGTACACTTAATGGGCAACGAAGTGCACGGGTTAAGCTAGTATTATATATATTTTTTACTATAACAATGCCCATGCAATGTACCTAATTAAACTGAATATTAAATTTTTAACTAAAAAATAATTTGCAAATTGTTGAGTTTTTTATAAATTTGGTCAACATTTAACTTTAAATGCTTATTGAACAAAAACTTGTGCCTATGAATATTAAAATATTCATTATTTATATAATATTATATGTGTGTACAATTATATTTATACTCTTCTATTGTTTAGAATTTTGATGCGCATATGATGTACGATAATTTGGTACAGGTAAACAGACGATGCGCAAATGATAATCTGTCGCCGATGCGCAAACGATGTACGATATTTTGGCACAGGTAAACAGACGATGCGCAAACGATATACGGCCAATTTATAATATTTTGTATTAATATATTAATAAGTATTATTATTAGGATGACGAGTAATATTGCGGATAAATGATAATGCAGATGTTTCAAATGAATGTCAATGACATTTTTCAAAACACTACGGACGAGTCGTTCATAGGAGACACTTAAAAAGAAATAAATATCTCAAGTTTGCCTGGCCAGTCTCAATGTAAACGGTTTGTTGTGGTTCGATGACCGCGGTGGGTACCAGTTGGACCTCCCATGTTCGGTTAGGGCACTATAGATACAGGTATGCTATGCCGCCTTTTTACGTAGAGCCTATTAGTTCGGTGTCTACCCGTTTTGTGGCGCAGCGGAAACGTCATAAAGCTGATTGTTCGACAAACAGCTTGTAATACCTATTATTTGAAAATATTATTTCTACTTAGTTGTAGCAACCAAAATGTAATAATTATGTAAAATGTGTATAATATATATTAAGTAGGTACTTCTAACAATTGGGATTATCATTTTTGTAGATATAGTCATAAGGATCCGGATAAAATGATGATGGTCCAGTGCAATGCCACGATTTATGGCGTATCCAATTAAATTTTTGGCGACTTTTTCACACATGGGTAATCGGATAAACGGTGATGTGATCATTACTTCACCGCCATCATGGGGTGAACCAGAATATAGAAAAATGTCGGTTATCGGGCTGTCGGCTGTATTTATGGATAAAGTCCTGGAAG
>NC_042495.1:85128341-85128510 GCF_005508785.2 Acyrthosiphon pisum
TGGGAAGGACAATAGCCCCTAAAATGCTATTAAATCTCAACCTTGAGAAAAACGAGGAAAAATTATAAAATGGAAATGGAATTGCCTACAAATCTCAATACGAAATCATGAACAAATAATTTCTCAACATAATATGACCGTCCAATATTAACTTTCCCTACATCAGCAC
>NC_042495.1:85128610-85135701 GCF_005508785.2 Acyrthosiphon pisum
TATCTATAGCACGGTTGCAGATATACTTAATCCGTGATCTATAGTATTCTATTATAATATTATTCGCATAGAATTATTGAAAAACAAAAAAAAAAAACAAAACAGTTTATTTGTAACCAATAGTGTTTCCGGGAAAAGAAAAACCATCATTGGGAAAACAATAGCTCCTTCGTTCCACTCATAATTTAAAGACAATAATGTAAAGGAAAATATAATTTATTACAATTTTTTCAAATTAAATAATTAGTTTAAGAACCAAATATATATATATGTAAATAGGTAGGTTAAGTTTATTGTATAAATTGAAAATACATAACATAAACAAATTATTTTCATTTTTAATGCATAACCAATTTTAAGCATAAAGAAAAATAATATCATAATAGTACATATTATTTAAAATTATAAAAGTAAAATAATCTATATAATAAAAAAAAGTGGCCATTTCTCAAATAACGCAGTTTCTTGAAAACTACTACTCAGATTTTCTTGAAATTCAACATAGATATTCAGTTTGAGCTCATAAGTATCAGTCTGAAGTCAAAAATGGCCTAGGATTTTTTAACGATCACCAGGGGTCAGAAGTGTAAATTCATTGGTTTATAAAAGAAAAATAAAGAGTGGCCAATTAAAGGTCAAATTATAATTTATAATTGCCATAGCAACAAAATAACAGTAACAATTCATTTTTTTAGAAAAAATAAATCACCAATCTTTCTATAATAATAATATTAATCAACAATTTATTATTAAACATATAATATCACGATATATATGCTCAAAAAGAGGAAAACCGGAGATGATCAACTTACATAAAAAAACTCACGTAAAACAGTTATTATTTTATTATTTACTACGTCATTACCAGGCAACAGAAAAGTTAAGATAGATTTTGAACACCATACACCGAATATTAAAAACGAATTGATCAAAGTTTGAGTCATATGGAGTTGGAACATTTAACGGGAAACGAAGTGCACGGGATCAACTAGTATTAAATACAATTAAATAGTAAAAAAAAAAAGATTTACTGTCCTCTAAAAAAGGTCAATTTATTGTACCACATTCTGAGAGATGGGGTTTCGTTATGAGCTTTTAAATTATAATTTATTTTAAGTTTAATGTATGTTGATAAAATCGATTTTATCAAGAGAGTTACATGGTCAGATAAAGGACTATTGCTTTCTAAGCTATGGAATTTTTATGAATTGAATAGGGAATCTAAAAATTTCACATATTTTATTTTTCATTATCTACCTACAAAAATAAAATATAATAATACTACACTCACTTATGAAAAGTGATATCCTGTAACTTTGTAGACGGAATTCTAGCTCGATTGCATACGGAACAACTCGGAATTTTGTATGAGATAAAATAAACTCTCTAAGGCGAAAATAATCAAAAGAGCCAAAAACTTATAATTTACAACATTTCAAAAAACAACATTCAAAAAATTTCAATGAAGCATGGATATCACTTATTCACTTGGCTTTAGTATCGAATAGATAATACCATTGTTTGTTGTAGTACAACGTGATCTAGCGGAACAACGTTTTGGAAATAGACTCTTTTTTAGGGGCAATGACCGATGATTTGGCTTCAATTTTGTTACACGGCTGTGATAGGGAACGCCGCCTCTATCTTACTCTATGGATCATACATAGATATATATTATTAAACTTTTTATAATAAACGTTTAATAATATATATCTATGGTCATGATCACGGCTATAGATACTATAGTATCATTATAGTGGTCATTGTGCATACGGCTTATCATACGAAGTACCTTATCTAATTATCACGTCCTGACAAGATTATAAAGAAACCGTGCGTCCTGTGCACCGTCACAGATAGTGTGATCTGTTTTGTAATTTGTTTACATGGTCACATGGACAGCTGTATAAATGTTGTATCCGAAGTGGTTTTGCTAAAATAACAATAATATTATTATCGTATTTGTAGGTAGCGTAATTATAATGTTATAATCAGTATCATTATTCGCATCGTTTGTTCCATTTTGGAAACATATCGTTTTAATATTTAGATATTATGATAGGACCGTTTGTTTGACTTCGACGAGTTAGTCGTGTTGCGTTCGTTTCGTTTTCGAATTTTCGTATGACGTTTTACTGGAAATTGGAATACGTAAGTAGGACATCATTGGACATGAATTGTCATCGTTGTGTAAACGATTGAGTAGGCTCTTTGGACTATATATAAATATAATTTACATGTACTGATATCGGTAAACATTAAATATAAGAAGTAATATTATGGTTAAAAACGAAGAAATGCATTACATCGATTCGGACGACCAGGAAGAAAGCGTAGGAGGAAAGAAGATCACAGACAACAAGTGAGTCATATTATTTAAATATATTATCTTGTATTTTCGTGTAGTGTATAATATTAATACAAGAAATGATAGTATAGAATAATGTGTAAAAAATAAAAATGGGTAAACTAGGTTTTTTGTATTTTTCATGTTTGTTCAATAACTTGTCATTTGTTGTTAACTGATAGGTAGTAATTTTTTATGAATGAATTCCCTAAGAAGATAAACATTCTTTTTTTATAAAACAGTAAGGTATTGTTATGTGTTTCCTTTCATTAAATTAACTATTTTTGATGTAGTTATTCCATACCTCTTCAATATATATATACATTTTTAACATAATGTCATATCATGTAACGATCGGCTATAATGACACAGTGTCTATTCCTATAGCTGTACTATTTATGTATAAATTATTAAATTGTAAACAATTAAATTCATGTTATACTAATGATAGTAAAATCAAGAAATCTCTTGTCAATAAATATATTATATATATGTACCTATGCCATGAGATCACTAAGAATAATATCGACAGCTAACATAGTAAATATCACTTGTCAGTAGTTTAAAGATAACTTGAAGGCCTTTAATTTATGTTGTGATTAGCTGACCTAAATAGGCAAAGAATAATATCAACATGAGTGATAAATAATAATATTTTGTTTTTATTGTACTCATATTGTTCACAATTATTATTACTATTCATAGTATATGTCAATAACAAGGATTTTATCTTAAAGATTTTAATTATAATTGTATCAATGAATATAAATACATAATATTTTATATAGGTATATATTATCAAATATATTATTTAATTATACTTAAATGGGCATTATAAGTACCTGCTTATTTTCTTTTACATAGTTACCTATATTGATTTAATGATAACCTTCTATAAATTATTTATGCAATATATCATTGAAATTGTGACTACCTATTTAATTATCTAGGTATTTGAGAGAATTGTTGAGGAATTAAAAATATAGTTTAAAAAGCAATTGAATGCACCGGTGCAATACCCAGGTACGTCCACATTGTCAAATTTTTCAGGAGACAAAAAAACCTCTAATTTTTGCCATGGAAATTCATTAGAAAAAGTTGAAGTGTTATAATATTATTTGGAATTCAATAAATTGAATATGATGGATAAAATTTGAATTACTTTAATATTCATGCCAATATTACAATAATTACAAAACTTGGCAATATGTTAATTTTTAGTCGGTGCAATAACAAGTAACATCCAAATCATAACTGATTATTGCACCAAATTTAGGGGGTAAAATTTTAGGGGGGGGGGGGCAAAAAAAATGTATTTATGTAAATTAATATTTTAAACTAAACTTACATTAAAACTGACATATTAACATAATATATAAATGTATTATTATTTATTAAACATATTAAACCTTGTTATTGCACCGAATAAAATAATAAAACTTCTATTTATTCATTTGGTGCAAGAACGAATTACGTCTGGACGTATCTGGTTATTGCACCGATCGATAGAGAATTTTTTCTTAACATTTCTGTATCAGTGGCATGCCGAAGGTATTATTTTGAAGCAATTGCTCCTTCTAAATGTTTGGATGGTGGGTGGTCCCCCTGCCACAAAATACCTAGCTACCTAGGTGCCTAGGTATATTGTACAGATATCATATCTGATTATACAATATCTGATTATACGCACATTTTGTAAATTTTTAATTTAAACTTTTTTGCCTCGTTTTTTGCTAAATTGGAAATGCCGTTATAAACATCAAGGGTGTTGGGTGGGTGGGTACCTCATTTATATTTTTTCTCCTCACCAAAAATGAGTTCAACATGCCACTGTTCTGTATAAAACCCGTTTTTTTTTTAAATTTGGACATACCTGGTTATTGCACGGGTTTTTGCCTTCAATTTGTTAAAATATTTCTTTTTATTTAAATTCATTAGTTATAAGGTTAAAACAAAACAAAGTCAACACTGACAAACTTTCAAATTATGTTTTTACCTATACTCTGTTCCATCTAAGAGTGAACCACTCGACTGACCAAAACACGTTTTTTCCGCACATCCCCACCACAATCCGGATATCGGTGAGAGCGTTAGTGACAGAACACAAAGCCATCGCATGGGGGTCAGTCTGCATGCGCGAAAGCAGTTCACTCTTAGATGGAACAGAGTATATACCTACCTCAACCTGTACTATAGACATACTCTATTTAGAATAAAAATATAACTGGACGTTAAAAGTGTGTGGTTTCATTACACACTAGGCATACAGATAGTTGACTCTGTAGGGTTGACGGACCAGCAGGATCTGACCGCCGCAAATAAAAGCTGGTTTCTGCAAAAGTACATTCTTATTCTGAATTGAGTATAGTTATAAATTCATTATAGATTTTAGATTATTTCACTAATTATAATAAAAACCCATTATATTTTTATAATTAAAATTGTGTTGTGTAAACTAATTAAATACTAAAAAAAAAATTGTAATGTCTATCATATAGATACTAATAATAATTTACTAAATGTTAAACTTATATAATTTGAGTCTTCCACACAATATTATTTTTCATTGTGATATTAACTAGGTAAAGGATATTACCTACTGATATTTAACTAAGTCTTAAATCATGGTGATGTTGGGTGCACACTGCACAGTGTACAATGTACATAGTTATGTAATGCATATAATTAATAAGGTGAAATGTTAAAGCCAGGATTATTTATAAAGTGTTACAATACTTATATTTGTGTCTCTAAACAAAGGATTTCCAAACTTTTTTAGATTTTCAGGTCACACACAGAGATGAACACTGGTACCAAAGTCCATGTTATGATCGAGCCATATTTAAATCATAACTTTATTATGAGTAAATGTATATTAGGATATAATAAACAATTAAGATGTTGATGCTGCTAAGTTCTTAAATTACCCAACCACATTTTAAAAACTTTGGCGCCACTAGAAAAAAATATACCTGATATAATTTATAATTTTATTATTATATATGTATTGTAACTTGTAAAACAATTTATGGTTAAGTTTATCTGGACAAATTACAATAAATGTAAATAATCAATAACAAAAAACGTCAAACTAATGTAAATTTATACATATTATGATATATATTTATTATTTAACATACATTAAAAACAACAAATAGAACACAGAACACCTTGGGGGTTCCTGTTCACTTTATTAAAAAATTAAAAAGATAAATGTTTAAGATGGTTAATATTTTGAATTTAGTAATAGTAATCATAGGCGTGCGCAGACCTCTGAGTCAGGTATGGCTAGATTCAATCTGATCACCCAACCTCTTGTCATTGTCACACAAGAAAAAAAATATAGACATTTTCACTACAAACTTTTAAGTGACCTTTTTGTTGGTAACTGGAAAATGTAAACAATTAGTTTTCATTATTTCACACATACAAAATTCATCAATATTGATTTAAAATTTTAACCAAATATAATCTGATAAAACAATTATCAAAATACTTTCAAAATATAATATATAATATTAAAAATTGTCAATTAACATTAATATTTATTTATTATTATAAATTATTCAAGGTAAATCGACTTTAGGGCTATTAGTTTATGAGACAAAAATATTTAAAGTTTAGATGAGCAGAGTAGTGGACATAAATTTCACAGGGTAACCCTACACCACTCTACTCCGCTCATCTAAACTTTAAATACTTATAACACATAAAATACTCATATTAAATTCGATTTTTATGTATCGAAATACTTAGAAAAATATTCTGCTTTGGAATATTAAATTAAAACTCTGTTGTCATTAAAAAAATTTAAAAATTGGAAGGATAAAAAATATTTAAAAATATAATTTTTTAATAACAAAGTTGTTTTGTAAACAACTTGAAACTATGTAAAAAAATATTTTCAAAAACAATTACACTTTTTGAAATGATGGGTGTTCAATTTTAAATGAATCACCCTGTATAGTCTCTCGGGTACACACAAACGTTTAAAAACTGAAGGAGCTATACCTCCTTTTAGTCATATATTCATAAGGTACCAACCCATCCACGTATAAAAAATCTCAGGTGGGGCTAAAGCCCAATCAGCCCTACCCATGCGGCCATGCGCACGCTTATGAAAGTAATTGTGTTGTGACTTGTGTTAAAATAGAAACAAAGGCTAAAAAAACTTCTAAAGGTGGTTTTTATTGTTGTAGGTATATACTATATTTAAATTATAACAATAGTAGTAACTAATAACAATGTTTATGTACCTATATTTTTAATTTTAATTTACAATTAAAATTTTGAATAAAAAAATTTAAAAAATGGTCATAAAAACAAGTGTTCTTCAATACACATACTTAGTTTAGTGCCTTGCCTATCAAATATGTATAGCTAAACAAATATTATCAGTACTCAGAGGGGTATAGCACTGTTTATGCTTTATTATAGTTTAAAATGTTTATAAGTCGGCTCAAACAAATTATGAACTATAAGAAAAACAATAATGAAGAAAAGAAATCTATTTTCTATAGATTTCATTTTTTTTTTCAATTTAAAAATATGAAATTATGAGTGTTATGTTATGATTTATTTTTTTCCATAATGACAAATAAATTAAGACGAGTCAGCGCAACATTTGTTGTCTATCTATTCTACACATTAAGAGGACATATCAGAGGTAACACACCCGCGTGTGTTTTCTCCGTCTTACAAGTGCATAACATAGCAAATTTTACGCTCACTGAGCGTTGTTCAA
>NC_042495.1:85135751-85178168 GCF_005508785.2 Acyrthosiphon pisum
TCTAATCGTGAAATTAACGGAGCTACTAGCTACACCTGTTCTGCTGAGCGTAAAATTTGCTATGTTATGCACTTGTAAGACGGAGGCAACACATGCGGGTATCACGTCCTCTTAAAGGTGAGGTCAAACAGAGAGCAGGCTGCCATGGTGAACGGGTATGTTTGAATGTGTCTTAAAGCAAAAATTCTTTACACATATACTTTTTTAACTAAATTGGTAAATTAAGTAAATTTAACCAATTAAAACATTTAGTAAGAAAGAAATTATTTTTTTCTAAACTATAATATTTAATCATCAGGCAATGATTTTGGTAAACCATTTGTAGCAAAAATGTTATTATCATACATTTTTATCTTTAAAAGTTTTTGAAAGTGATATAAAAATTAACTTCTATATATATTTTTAATATCTATCTACCTATGTATAAAAATGTGGTATTAATTTATCTGATATTTATTAATATTTATTTTCTAATTCTCTGCTAACATCCAAAATTTCTCTATTATGTATCATTTTTTCATTACTTCGATGTAAAAAAATATTAATTTAGACTTTAGAGTATATGAAAACTAATCTAAATAACGATTTAAACATTAACTATTATGTCGATTTGACATAATAGTTAATGCGAAGCAAGAATTACGTTTTTATTCTGTTTGTCTCTGAAAGTGATTTAGTAGTAATCTACATATTCTACATAGACCACATTCCAAACTGTTCCGAATGTTAATTTTGGTATTGGATGTCGGGCAAGGGTCGAAGTCAAACAGATTCGTCGTCGTCTCCTCGTACACTGTACAGTACATATTTACTACACTTTAATTGTGTGTCAATGTGTGTTTTTTTACGTCCACAAAAGATCCATTGTTCTTTTTATTTAGTCTGTTCGCGTCCGTTTGGCAACCCAGCCAAAATCCTGGAGACGCTCTCGCTGGAACGACTATTAATAAACGCTATATATTTGACAGTCGCGCGTCTCCGTCCATTCGGTTTACACGCAAAACTGCGCGTCGCAGTGTCGCGTAGTCGAGTGCTATATGCCTGTAGGCTATATTATTATACCATATCGTTACAATATGTATCGTTTATACTAATTTGATTTTTATTGTTTTATTATTATTTAACCATTTTGTCTTTATTTAAAAATTATTATTCAGCTTGCTCGTAACAGATAACACTCAAACAAAAAAAATCCACTTCAACGGTGTAAATATTTACTCAGCAGTGCCACGTCTTAATAATAATTAAACATGACGTATAAATGTAAAATATCTAGTCGAACTACATGCACTACTAGGATTATTATACTTCTATAGTACTACTGCCTACGTCGGCTTACATTCGCCATAATCACAACGAATAATAACTCGAACAACACGCACAGTCCCGAAAACCGAGTCGCGATCTATAAATTATAAAAATTGTGCGCCCCCCGATTGCGTAATATTATTATTGTTTCTCAATAATTATTATTTTCGTCGTCGTCGTTTCCGTTCGCGTATACTATATACTAATAATATTGTATTATAAGTTATAACTATCGAATTTGTTCACATGCGTGGTGCGTCCGGCCCAGACGGTTGGTTAATCAATTAAACCTCGTTGGACGGAAAAAAAATTATCTACAATTTGCAATGAACTGCGCCGAATATTAAACATACAATCGGTCATCGTTTTAATATTTTATTACCGTGGCGAGTGCATCGTTACACGAGACATGTCGTTCGCACACAATCGCGACAAGAGGCGATCCGTGTCGCCGTCTTTTTCGTGGCAATACAGTACGGCCGACTGCCGTCATGGATCTGTCCCGTCCCGCAGCAGGACGAGAAGACCACAACGGTGTTCCAGCGTCGTGGCGGCAACAACTTCGGTCGTTCCCGGGCAGTTGTTAGCGGCCCCGGACTGTGGGACGGCGCTGTTGATCTATCGGAAAATGTGTGCATGCCACTTGCCGGAATTCCCGAAGTAAGCGTTTAAAACCAAAGTCCACATCTGGCCCACCTGCAGCAGTACTGTGCCCTATAGTCTATACCATTATACAGTGCAATGAAGTATAGGGCCGGTCGACGTTGCGCATATTTTACACTCGTAAAATAAAATATCGCCACCGCAGGCGGGTGTATGATTTCTCCGTCGGTCGCGTATAATAATCGTATACGCCAAAGCTCGGGTACTAAACGTCGTTTTGTATGATATTGCCTATATACAATATGTGACGCGCAGTCCTAATGGCCGCGGGCCGTGATCGTTTATCGTTTGTTTCTTCTTTTTAATGGATAACCTACCTTGTTTATGTTGTATTACTTTTTATTTCCATTCCCGTTTTATTTTTGAACGTTTTATTTCGATTCGTTAGAATATATCTAGTCATTACAGTCATTTTTTCCTACACAAATACCGCAGTTATCAGACGATCTACAGCTTACGAAACTATTCGGAAATACCTTTAAATCCAAAATGAGGTAGAAGTTTTGTCAACTTCATATGTGATTTATACATAATGAGCATAATGATATAATATGTTATATTATGTAGGTACCCTATTTTGAAATAACAATAAAATAAACTACCTTATTATGGTGCATATACCTATTTGACAAACCTGTATAAACTTGGTCTTCTGTTTAATTATTTTTCGTTCGATTTGTTTTAAGACTTAAACATAAGAGTCTATACACTTTTTGGAAATGTTCGTTTTATATTGTCTTAAGAAACTAAACAAATTTAAATACTTCGACAGTTAAAGAAATGTGTAATATAGAAGTATCCATAATATTATATTTTCAATAGAAAAAATGTCAAAAAATTTGAACTATAGATATCATCTTATTTTTTGTTTGTCGTTGTATAGTCAATACTCATTAGTCATTACATATTTATTTAACAAATGAGGTAACCTATAGCAGTATAGCTGTTATGTTTATTTAATGATATAACATTTTGCACGATTGTGGATTGACGGTATAAGCAAAACTTTAAATGAATTAAGTAGGGTAAAAAATACTAAAATAATGTTAAAAACTGAATACCTATTTGATTTATTTGATCCAGAAATCTAGCACATATTTAAGCATGTGAGATTTAAGAATAAGACATCTTTTTTAGTTGTGTGCTGTGTAGTATTGCGACACTAGTTACTAATTTGTTATATATACAAATTTTATTATATATACCTAAGTGGCTTAGTACAATGTGTTTAAATTTTGTTTGTTATTACCACGTAGAAAATACTATAAAATTACATTATATAGGTAGCCTTGAAGGAGACATACGCGTACCTACATATTTTTTTACATTTTCCAGTAGGTAGGCATTATTCATTATTTCTACCTACTATTCAGTATTATATAATATTATCAGTGGCGTAGCGAATTAAAAATTGTCCAGAAGCCAGTAACAAATATCCCAAGTTTTTATGCATAATAATGTATATAATGTAATATAACAAGTTATATTTCAGATCGTTATTGACTACCTATTGAGAATATCATATTAAATTTACTAAGGGACCCACTGTCTAGCCTACCACCCATCCCTCTATTTAAGAAAATTTACCGTTCGCCACGCCACTGAATATTATCACACATAATTATTGGAAGACCCTCCCCCTCCGCTATTATACGTCTTACGAGTATATGTATATATAATATATCATTTTTAAGCTGTATGGATATATAACCGTATACCTAGGTACCTACATAATATTAGTAGGTATATTACATATATGCATGATGTTTTTGTAGGCTATAATTACTTTTTATAAGCAATAATAACCATTAAAATTATTCTTTTGTTTTGTCACATTTATACATTATCATAATATTAACTATACAAGTACAGCTTTTGTATATTAGTGAAACGTTTTTCTCGGTATTGACTATACGTTTTCTTTTTAAACTAGAAAAGTCGATGTAAATAAAAAAAATTATCACTACCAATATAACAAGATCTTAAAATGTATGTCTATGTATACATTGTATAATGTATGTACATAATATATTTATATATATGTAAGTGTAAAAAATGTCTAATTTAAAAAAATAATCTTTATTAAAATTAATTACACAACGTTTTCCCACATTATATTATGCCAGCTAAGCATTCAAATAAAAAAAATGTATCAACCAGCGTTTGGTTAAAAGAATGTAGTTATATAAAAAAAATCATTAAAGATTGTACTGTGAGTCAGTGAACACTTGTCATGGCTATGACTAGACTGACTAGACTAATAAATTGTATGTTTATTGTAATCCGTAGCAGATGCGCATTTATTTTACATAAAGCTAATAAATTCTATTATTTTTTGCCATTATACATAAAAAGTGAGTAAGCGAATGTCGCTCTGCTGTACGGAAAGTTACAAGTGGGTCACTGTAATGGATGATGTTAAATTTGAATTCAATAATATAATATCATTGTATACTTACGAAAAACGATTCTGAGCGGAGACGGTTTGTCAACCAAGGATATTTTATATTATTATTATTAATAATACGGTAGCATTATTTTGATTATTTATCGTGTAGACAGACACAAAAAAAAATAAAAACACATGGTAAAATAAATGCATTCATCGCTCCTCTCAGAATCTAAAATGTGTGTTGTGCTCAAAAATAATAATGTTTACAATTTTTAAATAAATTTAACACAGTAAAACAAATAGGGCTAATATCTAAGCCTTACAATATCTATTAAAACTCTCCTCTTATTTGCACCTATAAGAATATTAAGAATATTAAGATTAGAATATTAAAGGATATATTTTTGTATCATGTGATGATTTTTTATTAATCTTAATGTTTTAAATTTAATTTAATTTTAAACAGAGATTTAAGATTTAAATGATTTACAAATAAAATAAACCACTAACCAGTAAAACGTTACTCTAATTTATTTTTAATTTAACATTTATTTTTTTTTTTACCTAATTGTTCTACATGTCCACTGTCCCGTCCTATAACCAAAAAAAATAAGCTAATCAATTTGTTTTAAAATTAATGGAAGGTTGGGACTTGGGACATAGAATAATATATATAAATATTTGATTAGAAATATATATATAATGTCATTAAATTTAGAAATGTATTTTTTTAAGCAACTTTTTCGTGCAATTAAAAACTAATGTTTTTTATAACCATGTTAGTTTGTATTATTATTTCTTGATTATGAGTTTACAAACTGATTTATAAAACAAAATAGTTTGTTTTGTATGATAGAATATGATATAATTTTTAAATATTTTTAATACTTTTGTATATTATACCCAACAGGAGTAAAAGTTCTAGCCGGTCATCAACGCCGCCTCCTTCATTCACCGAATGTCAGGAACGACCCGACGGAGAACACGAAGAAGGATCAGAAATGTTTGAAGAGCCTGTAGAGGAAATAGTAAGTACCACCCTGCCACAGTGCCATACCCTCATGTAATATGTAAATGACGTTATCGCATGGCTGTTTTGACATTTGGCGTGTATAATGTAACATTAACCTAATTGGATTGCTGGCTGTCTGTTATATAGCGAATACGCCTCTCAGTTATGTCATTGTACCCGGGGGAATAAAATGACGTGTTATTAGCTAGTACATATCATTTTCATCAGGGGCTTCGTATATTCAGTCTGACCAGACTAGTCCTGAAATTCGCACTAAGTTTTCTTTACGTATGGGCGTTGTTGTTTAATATTCCTCGAATCTTGGAATAATAATTTTCGAAATGGTTATTATCAGTGAATGTAATTAAATAAAAATTCGCAATGGGGTTGTTTAAAAAACTCTTGTGGCGCAGTTCAAATCAACATTTAAATTCTATCCCGCCCCCGTCAGTGTGTTCGTCTAGTCGAAAGCACAGTAGAAGGGATTCTGTGTCAACGTCTAGTAGAAGACATAGGCGCAAAAAGGTCAGTTATGTTTTACTTGATAGAAATTGCTGATGTGCATAGTACTAAGCACTTTCTTATACGCTTTTTACAAATGTTTTGTAAGACTAATGTTTCCTGTTTGTTGTAACAATTATCCATCACTTGCTTTTTAAAAACGATTTCATATTTTCTGATTTTTCTGAATGAACTAAATCTTACTATAGTGGTTATTATACTAATCTAACAGGCAGTTTTAAAATATTTTGAAAATGTCATCATGAAATACCTATGTTACACCTTGGTTTTCACTTGCACAATTGATTAGTTTTAAATGCGAAAGTGTGTGTTAACTTATCGTTACTTATAAAGTAAAAGCTCAAATTTGTTCACTTACTAAAGATAACATTTAATAAAAAAAAAAATTAACGATGGATTCTGCATTATAAATATATGAAATAATCATATAATAGGTATGTAATAAAATAAAAGTTATATCGTGTATATAACTACGCGAATATTAGTAAAATCGGTGATTCGGTTTCAAAATACTTAGAATATAATTATTATATCGTATAAAACTTATGAGTAAGGACTAAAGTTTGAATTTAAAAAGATCGTCGAGTACCTATATATTTTTTAAGTAACTAATTTATTTATTTGAATGTACCTAATTGAAATATAACTTGTACGAGAAACGCGCGGATATGATAAACCTCATGATTTTGTAATAATGATTGCAAGTTACTAATTTCGTATCGTTATCTCATGGAACTAAAAGGGTAGACTTGGGTAGGCTGTCCCCCAATTCTTAACAAGCCCTCTTTGACAATATATTCATGTGAATAGCTGTATGTGTACCTACTTAACTACATGACATAGGGTTACACCATACTTATAAAAAAAAATACAGGAATACTCCCTGAACTTTGCTTATTTGCACACCACTATCGTTATCTTACAATATGCTGGGCCTATGCTCTATTTATTGATAGATAAACTTATTGAACAACTGATTGTATTCAGTGATCTATAAAACATAAATAAAGATCTCGTTTTTATATCGGTATTCATTAGGATTTAGGATGTATATTATTGTGTAAATACGTAAATTATTTTAAGTGCAACAGGGTGAGCACTACAACATTTTATATAAAATGTTATGTAAGTAATGCAATGTAGGTATATATGAAATAAACTTTCGTGTTTGAATTAAAATAATTCGTATTATATTGGCTCCAAAAATCGACTTTTACGAAAAAGAGAAATGAAACTGAAACATAATATTTGTTAAACTAAATCCCAGTGTATCACTAACGATGAATCTTCTACTTCTAGGGCTAAAGCCTAAAACTAGAGTAGTAATGGAATTAAGGTAAAATATTTTTAAGAATATTTTTTTTTAAAACTTGCATTTTTATAGTTTTGTTCTTTTTATAATAAAATAATAAAAACACCAACGCCCGATTGATTTTCAAGTACACAATACTATGTACACCAATGCGTTGTATATTGCATGCTTCCGGGCGTTTGTGCTAGTTGTATAAAAATAATAATTTAATTATGTCAATAACATAATATTATTTGTGTACAATACAGAAAATCGAAAATATTTCAATCACAGTATAATCATTGATTAAATGGTTTAATATTATAATAACAATATACATGATGAAGATCGATTAATAATTATGTATCTAAACCAAAAATTTTTGTTAAATTTAATTATTCAACTTCCTCCCCTCGGACATACACTTGACACTCAAACCAGAACTGAAAATGTGCAGTAATTGATACTATTTATGATGGTTGGATGTATTTAGTATCGAACTTTAGTACCTATACAAGCTTGATTTTTGGATCATCATTAATTCAGATCATATCGTATTGAATTTATGTATGTCTGTAAAATTAAAATTTAATTAATTAATTATCATAGGTGCAAATCGCATTAACCCCCCAAAAAAAAAATACAATTTTTTAGATGTTTGGGATCGAAGACTCTCCACTCACAAATGTTAGCCCCCCCCCCCCCATCAATTTTAATGGATTTGCGCCTATGTTAATTATTATGATTAACATATTATAAAACAGTCAAAATGTAAAATACGAAATTTGATATTTAATATTTAAATATTATTCTACTTGTTGTTGAATAATATATATTTCATAAAAAAAACTTAACAATTTAACTGCAGTTAACATGTATCCAAAATTCCAAAATTGTTTGCATATTATATTTATAAAAATATAAACTTACATGTTAATAATTTTTGATATAATTATAGTGCATTGACTTTCTGTTTGTGCGCTTGATAATGATTATAGATTTGAAAGTGTTTGAAATAAAATTATCAACCATCAAATACTAGATAATAAACTCTGTTGTTATTCATTTGTCTCCTAAAAATCATTAAAACAATAATATATTATTATGTTCTGTTGTCACTGGTTAATCATCGGTTTTTAATACGTTGTTTAAATTAATTTCTTGGTAGCCGTTAAAAATTTAAATATATAGAACCGTCATACCAACAGTTTTAACGTTTAAGTTGTTATATACTTTGTATGTGTAAAAAAGTGGCTAGTAACCGGTTTATATATACTGCTATAAAAGTGGTTTAAAAATGTATAATCCATTGCCAATGCTGCCAGCGCTCGATTGCAATGTTTTCGTTGGTATTAAAATAGACTTTACGTAATTTTTAATTTTTTTTTCTTCTTAAAAATAAATAAATTATCGTGCATAATTTTCATTTATATTTCATATAATAAATAATTCTTGAGTACTTTATGTTTAAGACTTTTATATTTTAATTCAACTTGTAGGTATAATAATTATAATACAACTAGGTAATACATGATAACTGCGACGACTGGTCTGTGAAACAAGTAGGGGAAAAAATTCTCATCTTAAATTCTTCTATATATAACATAATATAACAGTACCTCGATATAGGCTAGTATAAATTACAAAATAATATAACACTTTTGCTATCTTTTTTTCTCATTAAAAACGTTTACGAACCCCGGTGGACACTATAGACACTCATACCGGTCTCTCGTAACGACATCATATAATATGATCCAGCGTATATACGTTTCTTTTATCCAACACCCGTAAATAATGGCATAATCAAGTTGATTTTTCCAGTCGAAAAACGACGTGTATATAACGTGTGAAATCGATACTCGTATCATGCAATATGTATTACAAACGAAAAAATTATAATGTTACATCGAAAAACGTTGGCGTTCCGATATATATATTTAAATATTATTTGTTATTTTATATAAGCCCGAGGGTCGTAATTTGTTTATCGGTTTTTATACATATAGTACCTACACCGGTAGTGTATATATCCGTAAACAACCTACGTTCATGAATTTCGTATTACACGATTTCTCACACTTGCAGTAGCCGAGTTATATTTGTCGAACCACTCCAGTGGACGTCATAGGCCATTTAGGAAAAATTGACATCGGATACAAATGATTACTATTTACAATCGCGACCCCTCTGGGCCCTCGTTATCTATAAAGAAAATTATTTATCTACAGTATACACCATAACCCTTATCATTGGAGGGTGGGGGTCTGTCATTTTTTATGATAATCGATATGCGTATGTAAGACGTATACCTATAATATATTATATTCTAATCTGTGAGAACTTAGAAATCGTCTGTTAAAAATATGCGTTATGACATTTTATATTCAGAATTACGCTGAACTGAACTGTAATAGACGTTTTACGTCCCGTTGCTGGGTATCGTGGCAAGGTATATGTAATTTTCTTTGTTACAAATTTTACTAATATTATTATTATACTCTTTCTACCACAACCCTACCTGCAGTAGTCAGTTACATAATAATCACGATTTTCAATCAAAACTCGATGACTTTTTCGGTTGTGTCTTACCATATTTGTTCTTGAATCAATAAAACCAATTAGTTTAGTACTTAAGTATTTAGATTTTAATATAAAAACAAATAAATAAATCGTAGAGTCCAGCATACGTACACTACGTACAATTATACTTATTTATCATTATCGCGTGCCCGCAAAGTTAACCACCATGGTTCGTGGAATACACCTTCTAAATTATAATACTCTTCGAGAAACTCACGACGAGTTCATTGTTTTGTATATACAGCATCTTCGTATTATTTTTTTTTTAACTCTACGGCATTCGGAAAGTTTTTTGTGGTGGCTACGACGATTTTACGCGTGTATTACCACTGCAAGGAAGAACGATTATAGTCGAAGGAGAAGAACAAAAACAACGATAGCAAGAGGACCGTAGTCTGTGTAATAATAATAATAATAATAATATTGCTTAGAAAACTGACGTAATACCCCGTTGGTAAGCCGTGGCGGGCGGGTGCTCACATTATTATTGTTATTATTTCGTGATCGTCGTTAATGTCTGTTCGAGTCGAGCGCGTAATGGACCGTCGTCGCGCTGCCTCCGACATTATATTATTATGTCGTCGTTCGTCGTAGTAGTATGCTGGCCAGCGCAGCGTGCAGGTACCTACAGTATAATATCGTAGACGTACACGCGTCGTCGCGGTCGCGGCCGGGAAGTGGACGTGCCGCGGCACCACATTCCTCGCTCCCCGGACGGTGTAGGGCGGAGCGAGCTCGCCGAGCTATAGCAAAAGACCTTGAAGGCTCACGCAGACAACCTTCACGGTGGAACCGGACCCTGTGGTACGCGCGTTGTCCGGCAAGAGCGCGCGCGCAATCGTCCGAGCACAGTGGTGGGGGTTAACGGCGGCGCGCAGTCACTGACTCCTGCCGGATCCCCGCCCGTCGCGCCGCCGTCTTCTTCCCCGTAAGAAATCTGATGACACGCACATAATATACTTACCTGCCGCTTATTTTTTACTTTTTCGTCACTATACCGTGTTATGTATATACATTATACATCATAACACATATAAATGTCTATTTTTCTTCCGGAAAATTATCCGTCAACATTTCCAATTTCAAAACCGTTTGGCCGGTGGAGGAATCGATGCCGCTGCCACAGGCCATAACCGTTAAAAATAAAAATCCAATTCGCTCGATCTCGGCAAAACAGGCAGAAGTTCGCGTTGTTTTCCTCAAAAGAAACACCACTACAACTCGCACACACTCACTGTAAGCGAAGCTTGATTGCCCGTTGCAGTGTGGGTCTGTATGTGCGTATTTTGTTTTTCACCTGTATATATTATAATATTTCGTGCATAATAATAATATTATAGCCGAAAGCGGATTTTGTACAATACGATAATACAATATAATATATAGTTTATAATATTATTATTCATTATTGGTGGTACGCGTTTTTGAACGCGCGTGATACTGTCGTACGCACGCGCAGTACTGCTTGTTTTTAAATGCAGTCGCCGCCGCTGTAGCCTCCTCGTAAGTCGTAACCACCGTCGTGTGTTTGAACACGCTCCCGCCGCGAACGTGTGCGTGTGTCCGCGTACCTGTTGCCGAACGCACCGCATTCCGTAACCGCTTAGCCACCCGATCGGACGTCGGCTGTCGCCGTCACCACCACCTAGCGCTTAGGAAATTCAAAAAAAAACCGACAACTACGCCGCCGGCGTGTTTTGCGTTTACATTTTGTTTTTGTCGTTTGTTGTTTTTCCCGATCATATCTCTGTTTACACCATCGATACGACAAGTGCATCCGTTTCAGTCGTTTAATCGTGCGCGACCGTAACCGTCGTTTTCGTGCATATATTATATTTTTTATACATAAAAACCGTTTTCGCATTTGTATCAAAATTGAGCGTTTGTGCGCGTCCGGTGTGTTTCTCGACCCCCGAGGATGTTATAACGGGTCGGAAACGTCTTGCAGCGTGGACATGGACCACAGGGAATACGGGGAACGCGTGTCGCCGCCGCTGCCTCAACAGCAGCAGCAGCAACAACTACAACAACAACAACAGCAGCATCAGCAACAACAGCAACAGCAACAACATCAACAACAGCAACACTTGCAGCAGCAGCAACCGCAACAACCGCTTCCGCCCCCTGCCAACCACACCGATCAGGTATATACCTTGTCCGACATTTTTCTGCTGTCTCCATAATTGTCTCCCTTACGCGTATTTCCGGGATGCATAGTGGTGTGTACTGTATTTAGATATATATATAAATTATTAAAGGGTCTCTAGACATGGGTGTGGGTTGCTCAAGTCCAATTCGTCTGGTGTCTTCAAAAATTAATGCCGTGTCTTAAGGTTTTAGTTGTCTATTATATAATAAAATATATTATATTTATGTATTCAAATTATTGTTTGTCGTTGTGTTCTGACTGTATAGTACTATAATTATTATTGTATCGATTTTCATTAACCGTTGATTCAGCCAGTTATATTATATAGAGGTTTCTAAAGTATAGATTTACAAAATTGATACAGGGACAGAGTTTCCGTAGTTCATAAAAGTTAACTAAAATGTATTAACATTATCTAACTTAACTGTTAGATAATAATGATGAATGTCTACATGTTTAGGTTTTACTTTTAACGACAAAATAATGATTGCATCGTATCATAATATATTAATGTAACTGCAGTATACATTATTATTGTTACGTGCCATATTTTATTGGATATAATTGAGCGTAGGAGAACGGGTAACGTACACAACTGTGATTTACGTACATTTCCGAACCTACGTTTCTTTCGTAATATAGAACCCAAACGCCGAGTGAAGTAATGTTGGGGATAATATACTACTTATTTCTACTATAATATTGTATGTACAGGTGCTTTTGAATGTTATATATGATTGCATACGATTATTCGACCTAATCGTTGATGTGATATCTTAAATCCGACTGAATCCTATAGTAACGCCCAGTCCGAACACGTTATAATAACATATAC
The DNA here is from genome assembly GCF_005508785.2 of Acyrthosiphon pisum. Classification (NCBI taxonomy): domain Eukaryota; kingdom Metazoa; phylum Arthropoda; class Insecta; order Hemiptera; family Aphididae; genus Acyrthosiphon; species Acyrthosiphon pisum. Next base: position 85,148,507 of record NC_042495.1, read on the forward strand.
GTGCGGATAACACGTATATTATACACCTGTTGTGGGCCGTCGATAGGCTCGAGGGTAGTAAATTAATTACACCCCGTCGAAAAGTACATACGAACAGGTTTATACTATACATAAAGAAGACTTCATCATATATCATTGTGTGTTGTTATATTATTCTTCATTCAATGGCCACTGCGACTGCGGACTGCGGGTTATTCGAATCTGTGTGTACCTATACTAATGCTCTCGGGCCGATTATACCTTTGTGGCTTTGTGTGTATGCATCAATCCTAGGTTGGGGTGGCGTTATAACTTATAACTCATAATACATGTTTCAGGGGTTAGTACACTCGTGATTTAAATAATAGATCGTTTTTGTGGATGATATACGCGATATTTCACGAGTGGTAAGGACAAATTTCTTGGAATCCATTCTAATCGTATGCGTAATGCACTCGGACACTCGGTATTGCCGCGCTGATCGACGAATACACGATAGCCGATTGGTACACGATTTCTTTGGCATCAAGTCAACGTCGTGAACATTGTATATAATACATAATGACGTGTAACCATAATATACTTAACACCACGTAAATAAATACTTACGGCGCAAAATGGAAATGAACGATATCGCCACTTTCAATGTACATATTTTTATGCGCACAGTGGCATGCTGTTGAAAATCGTCTATATAGAAATATTATCCAATTTTGTCATATATATGTACATAGAATATGCGTTCCGACACAATATAATGGCCTTCTAGTGTTCCCCTCACCCCCACCCCGAAACTACTCTGAACAATATACTTGTACTAGCAAACAATCTGTATATTTCACGAGCCGAAATTAATTTACGCCTGCGGTGAACGGCTTTGTTTCAACAATAGTATAATTTATACTATATGGAATTATTGGGTAGTTTCCATAACTCCCGAACACGGATAATTTTTAATTACCTCTATAAACTGCTATTTTAGACAGTTGGCGCATTTGTATTGTTGATTAAAATTAAATAATGAACAGTGATACGTTATACTATTAAATTATTGTTAAATAGTTAGTTGATGAGAATTACTGCGGTTCATAAAATAAAACCGTATGAACTCACCACGTGTTTTCCAAATCACAAATATACTTGTTTCAGTAAAATTTATACGTTGGTAAATTGTATTGATAACGTTGTCGTTAGGAGAATACGTTTTCGTTGCACCTGAATATGCTTAAAATGTAGAATTCTATACCGTAGATACAGCTGATGTATAGATAGCCAGATAGACAGTTTGGTCGGTATTGTTGAGATTGTTGTCCCCTGACAAAAAAAAGATTAGGCGTCTGTATTTTTTTTTCTTGATTTTACCTGCGCCTAAGACCCCCCCCCCTCGTCTTTTTGTCGCGTCGCTATCGTCAATATTATATTATATCGTAATAATATATACTTGCCTTCGCCGTTATCGTGATCTGTGGTCCAAACAACAATATGACACCATCGCCAGTCCCGTATGTATCGAAACTCACAGTTATTTTTTATATTGCTATTTGCAATATATAAGTATACAATATAATATTATATTCTAAATCGTGGTCGTCCGGCGTTCAGTGAAAGAAGCGACTAGTCGACGAGGGATAATAGACCAGTTTTGTGTTTACGTGCGCATAACCTGTTGCGGTGCATGCGAACTATCCAATTCCACGCCGCATTGGTCGACGAATCAAGTCGCATACCTTTGCTATTTTATAACCGACTTTTGAACAATGTTATAATACTTTATACCAGCTACGTTTCCCGCAAACGTTCTTTCTTCTTCGGATTCACATTTTTTTATTTTCTCTTTTTAATTTACGATGAGTAATTCTAATATATTTTTTTAATCGTTGTGATAATATTGTGATTTTTCTCTTCCTTTTTTCTTAATGCTGGGAGGGGAGGGAATTCGAAATGGCTGTGCAATTTTATACTCTGTGGTAGTGATTCATTATTTTCGATCGTTTAGTCATACACTGATGAGTTACGGTCATACGGTCGTGGTCGGGCCATTTGATTACATAATATTTGCATTTCAATTATACCGATACAAAAAACATCCCACGCACGAAGATTTTTTTTACAATATTTATGTTCGAAGATGCCATTTATCAGTTTAGTAGCCGTACAGTGTATACTATTGTAATAGATTATTAGTTATAAATTATAATTCAACTCTGTAGTCGTAACTGAAATAGTGATGATCAAAATTTGTCTTGGTCTTGCGGTCTCGCAAGACTTGCTGCAAGACCAAGACCAAAACCAAGATTAGGCTTGCAAGAACAAGACCAAACAAATATCGAAGCTGCAAGACCAAGACCAAAACAAGACTATCACTGCAAGACTCTTGCAGTCTTGCAATTTTTTTTTTCCCCGAAAACACATTAGTGTACCTATCTAATTTATTTGTATTGTTATGAAATTTTGTCAGTACCTATTCTAAGAAATGGCGAATTGTTGAAAAAAATATTAAAAATATAATGAGAATTAATATTACAATATAACATAGTTGTTTCATACTAATTAACTATTACTGAAAAAGACCAATATTAAGGTGTATACCCAAGACGAAGACCAAGACCAAGACCAAGATTTTGAAAGTCTAGGTCTTGGTCTTGTTTTGATCATCACTAAACTGGAAGTCAATGTTCGGACGAAATAAATGTGGAAATGCTCGCATCTGTTCAAAATTCACGATGTGCATCTTGCGCGTATGTACTAGAATTTGACGGTTTTAATTCAAATACTTTGAATTAAAATAAAAAAATTACATAAAAATCATGTAGGTGTAAAATTGTAAAACAGTATTATACTACCGGTGTTACCAACTATTTTTTTGATATTCTTAGCCAACGAAACTATTAGTTTTATATAGGTAGGTACAGTAAAATAACTAAAAAGTTTCATGCCGCGTCTTTGTGTAGATTGGAATTTAAACATAGCTAGAACTTATTAGTTTATTTTTCAATCTTCTCAATCTTGTTGAGAACATTTTGAAAATCAGTAAAAACTTTATTATAGTAACTTTATTACTTTAACAGTAAAAAAGTTTATTTAAATAGATTCATATTCAAAATCTTAATAATTTTTTTATTCAACCTTACTCAAAACCATTTTTCGAATGGAATGATTTATAACTCCATTTGATAAATGTATATACAGATAAAAGTATTGTTAAAATTCAACTGCATATAACACTGTTTAAATCATTCTAACCTCATTAACCGACCCTAAGTCAAGTTTTAAGATAACGTCGTACACGTTTTGTCTTTTAGAGAGTGCTGGTAGTAGTAAATAATATCTATAATACGATATCTGTTAGTTTTCTAAGCGTGAGTGCTGACTTACATACTTGCATACGATATTTAATTGTTTATGTCCTATTTTACATTTATATTAACATAATATATGACGCAATGTCCAGTGTCTTTATTATCGGCCTAAAAAGTGTGTAAAAAACGAATAAAAACGTTTATTAGTTGATCTTATTTCTTAGGTATATCTTTTTTTACATTTTCGAAGTAATTCATGAAATAAACGGTCCAATTTGTTTTGTGCTGCACTTATCTGAAACTCGTATGGTGATTTTTTTTTCGAAGATTGTGAGTTCGCGCCGTGACAATATCGTGTGCCGTCATACGATCACGATTATACCTTCCGCTTTACTAAGTAGGTTAAACGTTATGCGGACAAGATGGTATATTAATATGTATACCATCTATACCGTAATAGGACGACAAAATGTATATTTTTTCTACGATATTCAATAGTCTTATTTGGCTACTAGGTCAAACGGAAGGAGAATGTACTATCATAGTCATTATCTATTTGTTTTGTATTTTTTGGTATGTTCTTGTAACTATCACGAATGACTTAAGCAAAAATTAAACTCGGCGGATTGTCATAGACCTAACTGTAGTTTTTTTCATAAATTTAATGAGACGCGTAGTTACTATTTATTATATAAACTCACAATATCTATATGACAATGTAAGCACACACACAAATTAATTTTACTACCTAGGACATTTTTTAAAAATAATATCTTGTTATTTACGATGGTCGCTCTGAAATTATGACCCACAATTCTTAAGTTACATTTATTACTATTTGTGTTAAAAACGGTCCTAATTATTATAATAAGTAAATTGTAATGTTATAATATATTGTATTTATGTAATATATAATTGCAAATTTTTTTCACATTCGTCTTATTATATTTTTATATTGCTAGGTAATTCATTTAGTGACGCGATATATACTGATAAAATTAATCCGCACTAAATTTGAACCCAGACACATCGATCAGTTATACACCATACATGAAACTGTATAATATATAATAATATATACTGCAATTTCTTCCTATAACATTCATCCATCCGTCTACAAAGAAATACCGGCACGTATAATAGGGAAGTATAATAAATAAATACAAGTATAAAACTTAAAATTATCGTTTAGCTCTACCAAAACAGAAAATTATTACCTATTAAAATAAAGAAATGAATATACAAAGTTCCAAATGTGGTTTGAGATTTTGCTGGTATTTATTTGATGCATTTTTATTGATAAAAAGAACCACACCTATATCTCTGTTATTTAACAGAAAATATCTACCAGACTTGAGATTTTCACAATTTAAATTTTAAATCGATCTGATACGGAGATGCCATAATTGATTTTTACAGAACGTTCTTAACCCATAGTACGTTCTAATCTGCGAGTTTAATGTTCATTGTTAGGCTTAATTAATATCTACCCAAAGTGTAAATAATATGTAGGTAGTATAAATATAGAATATAGATACCTACGTAGATACATTTTCGTGTCTGCCCATTACTGTATAATATGTGTAACAACTTGAATAACTTATACAAGGTGATACACCAAGCCTTCTCACTCCCATTTTTCCTTCAATGAATTTATTAAAATTACCCAGGATCAAATAATTTTCAAATATTTAGATTTTTATGCTATTAGGGAGTGTTTTGCTGTGATACAATCTTCTTTTTTTCGAAAATGTTTATGTTTCTAAACATTCTAAATCATAATTCGAACGATTAGTTTCTGAGTTATTAAAACTATGTACTAAGGATAATTGTCCTTACTAATGATTTTACTAAAATATAGATGTAGTATCCTCAATAATCCATAGTATCGGACAATTTTTACAATTAAAATTGAATCTATATTCCTTAGTACCTACACAAACTACTGGTTAAAATTTTGATTGAAATATAATATCAACATTTTCTAAAAAGATTTTGCAGTATCACATAATGGTACACAAATCTAAGTATTAGAAAATAGAATGTTTCTTAAGTAAACTTAAAAATTCAAAAATCAGAATTTAAATAAATTCATTATTAAAAGAAAATTTGACGATGAACATTTCATATATTATGCTTATAATAGTTATATTGAATCATCCCGTACTGTACCATATTATGCGTAGTACCTAAGTAGTAACATATTCGTTATTGTATTACTATATTAAATAAACCACCTGACCGCTGCAGTATTCTTGACGCTCAATTAATTTGTATTTTATGTTAATACGATCTAAAAAATATTTTCGATTATTAAAAGACGTATCTGATATACTTTAATTTTGAATCCTTTTTAAATAATATGTTTAGGTTCGGAAGTCGCAACTCTGCGAACGATTTGTCCTCAACCTCGTACCCTTTTGTCAAAAAAAAAATCATTATACACTCGTAGGTGCCTCTTGTGTAAATGCACCATTAAGGTACCTATACTAACATGCTGCATCAATATTGTGTATCGTATATATAATAATATTATTAATATATATGCACACGTGCAATAAAAATTGCCACCAGCCAATTTCAGTTATGTCGCTTTCATTTTGTCCTCAGGGCGCCTCGGTGACCCTGTTTTTCGTATTATAATATTATGTTGACTACACCCTATTATGATACATATTGTAGTGCATTTAATATTTATATATGTACTTACACACCGTGCAACGTTGATCGATGTAATATTATTTTGTTGTTACTTTCACGTAACCGATTGGAATTTTTTACTCATAGGCATGTAGATATATCTTTTGCAAAGTTGACATTAAAAACAATTACGTTTTCAATTCTGAATTTATGATCGCATTGATGTTCGCATCACCAGTGCCTTCATTCCATAAATCTGTAATATTTTCACAGATATCGTGCGTCGTCTGAACTCTGAATTTCGCTTTTTTAGAAATTTGGTGGGAATTCTGTACATACAACTCTCAATGTAATCATTGTAAACACTTCCGATGTTATAAATGCGAAATGCTGACCCCTTCAGTTGCGTATATATTATACCTATATGCCTATAATGAGTATAATGTACATAAAATAATAATATACAAGATGTATACACACATCAGTGCTATACATGCACGTATTATTTTTATTGCAAACGTAATATAATTTATATGAATGCGTTCGCCGAAAAATTGCCACTGTTGTAGGAGGCCGGGTATTTTGCATTAGATCTATCACTTTTTACGATTAGGCAGGAATATAAATTGTTGTGTATGTGTGCACAAAAAAAACCACATTCCTTGTGGTTATCTCATCTCGAGTGCGCGCGCGAGCTCCACGGTATGTATATTTTAATACTACTATATAATAGAATATATTCTATATAGGTATAAATACAGTAGGACTCCCTGTTCTGTTGGTCGGAAAACCTGTTCCCAAGGACGCGCACGCTTACTACTTTCATTTAATTATTAAAAATGTACATATCGAACTCACACAATATATATATATATATATATATATATATATATATAAGTATGAATTATACAGAGTTGTGTACGATATACATATGCATGTGTAGAAAGGCACCGACTGCAGAAGTACTTAGGTAGTTTATACCTATGTAGTATATCGTATATATAAACATATAGGTGTTGCTTTGTTGGTCAGTTTGTCACTGACTTGCCGCTTGCTCTGCCACTGAAGATGTATATTATATATTGTTATATTATTCCGATGCAACACGACGCTCCCCAGTGGAAGGTGATGACGATGTTTACGATGAACTCGATGAAGCATTGAAACCCGAAAGCTCAAATCGAAATACACATGTGCAGTGTGTACTGTGCACATTATAATTGAAATGACTGATTAGTATAATATAATAATATAATATATAGAAACTCTCTCCGGCTTTCTCTTGAAATTTAAACTGATGGTCTATGCAATATAATATACTATTCACAGCTATTGGAATCGTCAATTTTTATAAAAAAAAATATAGCCCCACGATTAAAAATCGTGTACGGTTTTATTATTGTTATTTTTAAGAACTGAGGCTATATTATGACGTATACTATTAAGGTTTTATTTTTTATTTATTTTTTTTTAATATTATAATGGTGTGTATATATTTGGTAGCTAGTTCGACAACAATTTCTCACAATACGGTTATTGTTTTCGCCTCGTCAACAATAAACGCGTTTAATCATAATCTTATTATTTACTTAAATAATAATACACACAACACACGCACGGTAGTGTATCTTATTATGCTTAAACATAATAATTTCAAGACTGCGCCTATATCATTATAATATTATTATTATATTTTATAATAATATCGAGTACACTATTTAGAACGTTCTTTGAGTGAAACGACAATAACCAGTCATGTGTATTATACGCTTAAAAACAAAAACCTCATGTACGTATAAACACACAATGTTTACAAAGAACTACGATCAAGTTCGTATTCGTATTCTTAATAAAAATATATACATACACATAAAAGCTTGAATGTTTTTTGGACGGATCGTATTTTTCCCTTGAAAATAATTGTTAAATTCACTGTAATAATATTATATTAAGCTTATTTAAATTTAATTTAAAAATTATTAATGGTTTAACGACAGTTATATATTAATAGTAGTATATACTACCCTATGTAGTTACTAATTAGTGTACCATTATAATTCGATAATTTCATAGGCATAGATTGACTACATTGTACAAAGCGTATTATATGGGGGTAAACCGGGTCATCACAACATTTTACGCTCCAAGTACCGCCAATTAGTACTGAAGTACAACCCTCATAAATCTTAATATAATAAATTATCCCTTGACGAAAGAACTCTCTGTCGTTACAATTGGTATGCATCTTCACTGGAGGGAAATAAATCGTTCGTAGAGTATTGGTGGCAATTGATGAAACAATCACGACTTCCATGTATCGAACACTATATTATACCTATTTAGTTTATAACATAATATCATATCATAATATTGTTATTTATACTCCTGTAACCCATAAATCATGAATAGTTGTTTTAAACACGTATTCTGTGTTAAATGTATTCAATAATAATAATAATTCTTCCACACGACACAAATATATAGCCTATAGGTAGGTAGTCAATATAGTCAATATTCAAACAATGGGCCTGAATAACGCTGGTCCATCACCCGCAGTCGAGGATTCAATACTCCCCTCCTCCGTACCCCACCAGTAGTCACTAAGCATAACAATACCCGTCGAAATATTAACTAAGTGGTGCATTATAATGATATTAACTTGAAGTATATTATGGTATATAATATATATCGTAGTAATAATAATATACAGACGTACAGAATTATAAAGTAGTATATACACGCGCGAGGTGTACTTACAGGTTTTTATGTGTTTTTCTTTTTATTTCGTGTTCGTTAACGTTTAAATAATAATAAATTAAAATTCTATAGGTATACGTGTTTGACGAAAAATGTACAATCCTCGGCCGTCATCGCCTCTATGACAAAAAAATATTATGCTAATGCCGCGAGAATATCGTAATCTGTCTATATGTACTGTAGAGTGTATACTGTATATATATATATTTATTATATATGTTTAGGTGTTGTCGTCCGCACGAAACAGTCGTTTACTGTATTTTTTCATTAAAATATGTATATATCTATATATCATTATTATTTATACACGATGTTTAACAGTGTATAACCTTACCTTAAAGCGAACACTAAGATGACGACAAAAGCAATGGCGGTCGGAACGGTTTAAAAATTCAGAAAATTTATTTTTTATCTTTCGAATACCGTTCATCGTCTCACGTTTTTATTCAGACTCGTCCAACACAACATTATAATCATATGTATAATGGGGTTTTCATTGGATTCGCTCCTACGCTTAATTTACTACTTAATAATATATTATACGCAACTACATAACTTATACAAACACAATACACCACTAAAATACTTCATAAATTATTTTTATTGAAGATCTCTTAAAATTGTGTATTTACAAAATATTTCCCGAGAACCACCGATTTTGTTACAATTTGTTTTTCTTTCATTACCTACATCACGAAACTACTGCAATGTGGGGTGTATAATAATAATATAATATTATTGTTATTATAGTATGCGTTCGATTATAATATTATCACAGCAGTCACGGCCAGCCGTGGTAACGCGTGTCGTATAAGAATATAATACGTATAGTGTATAGTATATTCCCTTACCCTTCGTGGGAATGATCAAAATCCATTTGTGGCCGTTGGTCATGTATGCTTACAAATAGATTTCATTGTGAATATATACTTGTACGTGTTTAATACTGTTTATATTATAATAGTGCCATATATCTCAGTGGCCGTGAAATAACTCATGATAATATTCATCTGTATCGGAGTTCGTCGATATGTGAGACTATACTGTAAGAACTGACGATATTATTATATTATGTTATTGGTATAGTTGAAAAGTGGTTGTAGCGAAGTGAGGGGATTGCGTCGAAAGGGATAGAGTTTTAACATAGAGTGCAATATTATATACATTTAAAAATGTCAAATTATTATATTTCCGAATAAAACACCATTCATTTCCAATAAGAGACATTTGAAATGAAAAATCATTTTTAATACGATAATACGTTTATGGAAAACAGTTTACTGTACCATAACGTATAAAATGTATACTATAAATCAATGGTACCTATCTATTGTCAATCTTGGGATTGTTCGAAACAGCCTTGTTGCACCGTTTATTTGAGTTTTTACTTTTTAGTACAATATCAAAAAATTAACAAAAATACGCATTACGGGACTAATAATCCTATTCTGTAGAATCAACCAAATTTTATAATATTTTTTTTTTACTTATATAAGCTATTATTTTACAGGCCGCACTGAACTCAATTTTTCAATATTTTAATCTCAAACTTCATAATATGTCTTCTAAAATAATACAAATTTAAGCTTTTTTTGCAAATATTATAATATACAATTATTTGAAATAAAAGAATATATCGATTATCATGTGGCTTGTAAGAAGTCTTCTTCTTTTAGATAAAAATAATAGTTATCAACATCCTACAATTCTACAAGGCATGAGTATTTCTGTGAAGTCTTTGTTTTTCGATTTAATAATCCGTATCAACCCCCCCCCCCCCTAAATAAATAAGTATCGGCAGTAAATTAGTAGAAAATTATTATAATTAAGGTGGTAACTCAAATAATAAATTCAAATTGTATAGAATTGCGGAAATTTTGAAAACCCGGCACTGGGCCCCTTAACTATATTATCGTATAATTAATAATAATAATAATTTGTTTTATTATTATTCTGTGCAACAGCGAAGTATTTAGATAATTTTTTTTATTGTTTCGTTCATAGATCTTTCGAGTCTTCCATATATTTTGCTCCTCTATCACGTCTTGAAAAATATTGTTCCTGCTCAACTTCCGCCATATTATATTAAAACTTATAAGTATATAACTTTATAGTCCACTGGTAGAATTAAATACTATTATATATAATATATAGTCATGTAATTATCTATCTATATACCTACCCGGTACATAAATCATATATTCATATTACAGGATGTAACAGAAAGACCTGAGAAAAAATGTATGCTAGTTAAATCCCTGACTGTCTCAATAACTGAACAACCCAGAATAATGATGGCAAAATAATGATAGCTTGAGGCTTGCAATTCGCACGGGCAACGAAGTGCTAGATCAGCTAAGTAGTAAATCATATAAAAGAAAATTTTTTTTGTATCGATAGTGACAAAAGTTATTGCATTAGTCAGTTATTTCTGTTACACCCTCTATATAAATCACAATAACTCTCGGACTCGTTCTGTACGGATCTTTTTGATTTGGCTCTACGATGGTTTCTCTAAAAAAAACCCAGTCAGACTAGTCGTACCTACAATACCTTACAAAATTACTTATTTTCTATACATATTTATATAGGAATTATGTGTAGGTTTTTTTTAATTTTCCACACGTATTATACATAGTAAAACTGAAGATATTTCAACATATTTGTTGTTGCAAACAACTAGATAAGTCGCGTAAAAATACCATATTACTTATCGTACATGTGAGTATGTCATTGTCATTGATGACGATAATATAATAGTATTATTTATCTACTGTTTTCGAAAACCTTAACTGGATTAAATGCCAAAAATAAGAAAACTTAACGGGGAAGAATTCAGTACTTATATTATAATTTATAATACTAAAATATTATTATTATTTTCGCCCCGAACGAAATTATCGCTGCAATGTAAAAATATTATTTACAACCAGTTTTCGGTAGGTCGCTTAGAAAGTAAAGACGTTTGAAATATTATACTAAATTAATTTGTTTATCGCGTAATAATTAAATCTTCTTTACACGTGTGTTGTTGTTTATATCGTAATTTTTTTCTACCTTTCGCTGAATGCTTTTCGTCATTATTTGACCTCAGAACTTACCTCACACATAATATTAAAACAATTCGCACACGTGTTTTCAATTTTTATTATTATTATTATTATTAACATCCCGCGTGACTTATTTACCAGTGTTGCTGCTGTACACAAATATTTAAAACATTATAAATATATCAAAGCCGTTAAAAAATTGTCGCCCGTCGTCTTCCCGCTTCGTGATTAATTTAATCCGTTATCAATTTAATAGTTTCGATCATTTTTTTAACGTCTTCTTCGTTGAAACATGTTGATATAATGAAGTGTTATTTTAATAAATAATTGAATACACAACAGTGCCGTGTCAATTATTATGTCAAAAATGCTGCGATAAATTTCGTTTTCGTTTATCGTGGCCGAGCTAAAGGTCAAAACCCAGTTCACTGATAAAACATAATTGTATATTATACACGGGCCAATGCTATTCTCGAGTTCTCGACAATTCCGTCTCGTGGAACCGGTCGATAAATATTATAGTTTACACCGAAAACAGAAAAAACTATAATATAATACGTGTATAATAAATTAGTATCTGTATAGTCAACATTCATTACAGACGGTTTGAATTCGTTTAAAACGAATTTTTTACGAATTGATTTCTACGGGCGCTTATAATATTATTAAACATAGATATTGGTTCATCGACCTATTCGAATATGCGTCGTCTTCGTCCGATTAAATATTATATATTATAATATTAAGTGATTACGATTGACTATTATTTTGATCATTATTAATTAATTTTTTTGATTAAATATAAAAACACAAAACCTTGTTTGTATAAAATAAGCACACCTACGTGATCATCGATGCTGTAGAAATGAAAATCGAGGCATACGCAGTACGCATATATTATAATATGTCATATAAAATATATTATATTTTATACGCAAACACAGAGATATTATGATAATAGTATAATGTGTACGAGCGGTGGAAATATAAATCATTACCTTATTAATTAAACCATCGTTTTGTGTATACGATCCACGACAAGAACGAGGTGTGTTATTTGCAGTAATATGTATTTAGAAATAATAATAATAATATTAACGAAACCAGATCATCGCATGTTCCGGTTATTAAAAGACCGGCGCAACCGATTTTTTATTACACTATATTATAATAATCCGATCCTTGTAATATTTTGACTTTTTCAAACAGTTTTTTCTGGTTTGCATGCAGTTCGTAGTCAATTATTACATCCAGTGATTAATCGTCATAGACGGACAAACTAATAACAATAATAATTATTATTACAAACACACATGTCCACGAACGGCAAAAAGTGTATTTTTATTCATACCCAACCACTTCTGTGCTCAAGTCATACACGCACACTTGATATCATTTTATATATGAGCCAGAAGTCCAGAACGGTTTATAAATCATTATTTTCATAATTTATACGCTTAATTATTATCATTGATGGTTTATAACTACTCGTTTTTTTAACGTTGGGTTGGTAGCCAACTATACTTAATTTTTTCCATTCTCGATCCGTATATGTTAATATATTAACCTACGCCATATTAATATATTATATATATTAATATGATATAGTGACTGCCGCCCCTGTTTCAGGCGATATCCACTCAAGACATGAATATATAAGTGAGACTGTAGTGTGTGAAAACACTCGAGGTCCGGTTTTTATTTATTTTTTAAAATTTTATTTCATTTCCAATCCTTCTGGCTTCTGCGGCGCCCACAAGTAATAAAATAATATAATAGGTACCTATACTAGTCCGAAACTAGATTTTCGTATATACCATCCTAAAATGTCGGCTCCAGCGACACGGATAGCATAATGTTAAGTAATAACTAACAAGTAATAGCATTATTGTTTATCAATGGTGCCCTCGACTACCCTCCCCTCCTTATTTGTCAACTGCTTTAATAGTGATGAACTGATGATATATTTTATGATTTAAATTTAAACAATCGATCACAGCACCGTGCTCACCGTGTATTGTATTCCCGGGGTTATTAAAATAATTAAATTCGTGCTATTAATCTAATCGTCGGTTGATACAATTTGTGAATTCGCATTGCATGTATTCCACCAACGGGATACCTGTGTAAAAAGCCAACAAAGGTAAAGGGTTAATACGATGCTTATACTCTGTATTACGTATTTATTTCATGTGTCCTACTCATTTAATTGTATAGTTTTGTTCCTGTGAACAATGCGAACTATTACAGAAGTAAATTTTATTATTATGTACCTACTGCAATATCTTTTGAATTGTGTGTAACAAAATTAACTAGAATCACATATTAAGAACTTATCGCATTATGGTCACTAATTTAAAATTTTGTCTCAAGAAAATTGAATGGCCTTGTATATACGTAAGCAATAAGCATATATTTAGTATAAAAGTAAAGTACATTATTAAAAAAATTAAACCATATTTGTTCTCGTTCAAACGTTTATTGATTGATTATGGTATTATTCAATAATTTCGTCGTATTTATTTAACTTCTGTAATGTATAGCATTATAGTGATCGCGTTTTTTTACCTGTTTATATGTTCACCGGAATACGTTTTTATTTGCTCGGAAAAATAAAGATTTTATATTTGTTCTGACAATAATTATATATTAGGTACCTATGTATATATTATAATATTATATATATAAATATACGGTTGAAATGTAGGTTATTATGTTATTAGTTTATTACTGTACTATCCCTATACTTATTGCCCCAAGTCTATTGCCTATAGATTGACATTTTTGAATTGTAATTATTTTTTTTTGTTTCAACGATTTTGCATTAATATATAGGTATATAATATATTGTTTATGATACATAGTAGATTTTTTTTTCTTACGTGGTTAAAAATGCTTCGTATAAACTAGATTATTTCTATTATAGGTATACGATTTTCTAAGTAGGTGTAGGAGGTAGATACCTAATACCTATAATGATTGAAAGTTTCGAGCAAAATATCTTTTTTTAAATAGGTCACATAATGTAGGTATATTGTATATCAATGAATTGAGAATAGGTTCATCATGTCCGTGTTGGATGTTCAGTCAAACGAGGATGTTTTGGTAGAGCAACCTACTTGTGAGTTGTGGATCTGCGTGTATTATATTACGACACGCACACACAACTTGTCATACGAACTGCTACAGTTAAACGATATCATTTTTAATTGAATATTGTTAAGTTTTTATTATTATTATTATTTTAGTTCACCGAACATAATTAACTATCGGACAGTTTGCGATGTTTGCTTCTGCAGTTTAATGTATGTATATAATATATATTATATACTCGTTGTACAAAATACAATTCATATATATTGGTGGTGGTTTACTTATTACAATTATCATCACTCGTTATTATAATATACTAGCTGAATGACCCGGAGTTTGCCCGGAAAAGAAATTGTTGTTCAACTCCTTTTTGGTGTAACTCTCTGTGGAAGCAGTGTATTTTTAAGTGTATCTAAATCATATTATTATATCTTAATTTATAACCATCCCGCCCGGCGTTCCCCCGTGAAACTCCCTTGTGATTATGCGAGCTGTATATAATCAGGTATTATTTCGGACCCAGCGAGGTGCGTTCGTATAAGTGTATAATTTTAAATTTAACTCAAAAGTATCAAAGTCATACTAAGTTTGTCATTTTTAATTAATCCAACTTACAAACCTACGTTCCGGTTGTTTTTCATCGTCCGGGAAAAAATTATTAATTATTACAAATTCTTTTCTTTTTTTTATTCTATATTAATTGTACTATTTGTACTCTATATAAAGGGGGGCTTAAACTATAGGATCTAACTCCCCCCCCAAAAAAAAAAAAAATCTCAAACATTATATTTTCCCCTATGACCATAGGGATACATACCTACAATGCAAAACAATTAATTATTAATTTTAAACGTTGTTTTTTATTTGCCGCAGAATGGAGATCGCATCGTCTGGGAGTTCCATCAAGTTACTTTGAACCGTGTGCCCGGTTACGGGTTCGGAATCGCGGTCAGCGGCGGCCGAGACAATCCTCATTTCGCCAACGGTGACCCGTCGATAGCCGTGTCGGATGTATTGAAGTCCGGTCCCGCCGAAGGAAAGCTCATGTGAGAGCGTTTTACATTACCAAAAATACTCTTATAATGTGGACCTACCCCTCCCACGATATAATATTGAGACGTCTCTGCATCTGACGGAAACTGATTTTTGTTTTATTATCGCAGGGTTAACGACAGGATAATGACCGCTAACGGCGTGTCACTGGACAACGTCGAATACGGTACGGCAGTTGCTGTGCTGAGGGAATGTGGCGAAAGCGTGACATTGTCGCTGAGACGTCGTCTGGTGTTGCCCTCAAATACACCACACACGGTGCGCATTCATCTGAACAAAACCAGAAAAAAAGACGGTAATTATTCATATTATTATAGACATCTGACATATACATACATACACACATACTAGGCTGGATAGCTATAACAATACTGTTAATTTATACGTCGATTATATAAGTCAAAGCGATGAGTTCCTAATTTATTTATGCAAGGTTTTAAAATATTGTTAAACCAAAATGTTTAATACCTAACCTACTTACCTATCTTATCATCATTTTTCGAGTTATATTAGGCATGGACTATCAAACCTTGTAAGGTGTAACATAATATCTATCAAAGATTTACAATATTATATATACCTAAGTATACTAGCTATAGCCTGTAACTATATATAATATGCAGTAGACGTAAGTTACTCCGAATTTATGCGCTGAACACGTATATCTTGAGGATGAATATAACGATATATTTGATTGGTACATAAATACAATATATAGGTACATACTAGGATTATTAAATTTATTTTTACATTTGTATATATTTTGTCACGTTTAGATTTCGGAATCGTTTTGGGAAGCAGGATTTTTATCAAAGAAGGAACGAAGGGCGGTGACAACAGTTTACAGGAAGGTGACGTGCTGTTGAAGATCAACAATCATTCGGTGGTGGACGGCATGACGCTCAAAGAAGCCAGGCGACTGATCGAATCGGCCAAAGACAAACTAAGTTTGACTGTGCGCCGAGAAGGGAGCTCCAACGGACACGTTTTACAATATTCCGGTTCGTCCGAACCGACGTCTCTGCACACAAAAGGTATAAGACGAAACGCCGTTTAGAATTGAGGCCCTTACTACAATTTCGGATCGATTTGAAAGAAAAAAATCAAAACGGCGCATTATTAACAGTGATGTTGTTTTCTTTCGTTTGTATAATATATAGAAAATAATAACTATATGGACGGTATCAACGGGTCGGCATATCCATCTCAAAACTTGTACGTACAACCACCGAGCAGGACCATGCTGGAAGAAGCCAAAAGCAATTTGGCGCCACGTGGACGATCCCGTAACCCTCTGTTGGATTCCGTTTCCCTGAGCCAACTGGACAGGCCCACATCTGCCATGGATAACAACACATCAGGTATAAAAAATAATCCATAATATGTGTGCCTAAGCGTAATTTGGCTTTAATTTTTCTTTGCAGTACAGAACACAGTTTTAGCAGATCCCCTTTCCTCAACCACTGTATGACCTTTAACGAGATAATTCACATTTATAAATTGTATATTTAATTTGGTTGACTATAAATACTAAACTTATTTAAGATTTTAAAAACTATTGAGCGTGTCTATTGTAAACAACGTTTTTACATAGACTTTCAAGTTTACTTTGTAGGTCTATGATTTTAGCAAATAAATTTTAATTTATAAGTATTGGTAGTTATAACATTATAGATTGTCTACATTCAATTCTGCATTAATTGTCAATACGCTATACTAGCTGCCTATTTGAAATTGTATTTGATGTGATTCTGTATGGCGTTTGCTTAATACAATAAATATGGTGTTTTTTTTTATAGCCAATAATTTGCATAACGGTGATCTGGGACCTACATACAACCATGGCCGTAGTAGAAGTGGCACTGAAGACCATTCGGAACCTCCTCGCCCGCCACCACCAAGACCCGAAGGTACAAATAATCCAAAAATAAGTCTTAAGAATGAAGATAATGCCATCACTTACGCATGTGTTGTCTTTATCTTAACCCTGCTTAAAACATTATCTGTGTTCTTTCATTGTGTTTTTTTCAATATTTTAATTTTTAATCAAGTAATGAGTTTTTTTTAGTTTTAGTATTAATATTACATGCTCATAACACTATTATCATTAAACAATCCTAAACAAATAATGTTAGATTACAAATAAAAAAAATAATGTTCATTATTAAGTTTAATATTCACAATAGTTCACTGTTATATTAAAGATAACAACTCAAAATTTGAACTTCTCAACTCTATTTTCCTACGTTTACAAGACAGATAACACATATTATGGTTGTGGTATCCTCAAATAAAATTGTACCCTACATTATTACAATCAGTGTCGTATAGGAGAAGGGATGATCAGCCGGCACTTTTGTAGGGATTGATAGTTTTTGTATAGTCTTGGGTAGTACTTAATATTATACCGTATACACATTTTATTTGACATATTCTTCTAATCTGTCCTCTTAAGCAAAATGCTAATTAGTAGTTAAAGTATTAATCATTATTTAAAGCTTTTATATTATTATTTTTTAAGTTTCAAAGCTGCCAACTACTCCTAATCATTGTTGATTTCCTTTAGTACTCCTATGGAAATAGGCAACAATATATTTGCACTAAAAATTAATAAGTATTTGTTTTCCTTTATTTTTTTAACGTTTATGTCTTACCATATTATGAAAAAAAAATATTTGTCTTAAAAAATTGACAACTGTGTTTAGGTGAGGGGAGGGGGGAAGAAGCACCAGTGCAACAAATTCCTGAATATGTCTGTGATTACAACTAATAAAACACTCTTTAAAATACTATTTTTATAATATTATTTTTATCATTATTTTATAGACTATTACAGTACAACTAGACAGTTTTATGAAGATACGTTACCTCAAAAATCAAAACATTTAAAGTAATTTTTTAAACATAGATACTGATGAGCAATTAAATTAATTTTGAATTTTATCAACAGACCTGACCCTCGTTTTATTACATTTCAAAAAGAAGGATCAGTAGGTATTCGATTGACAGGTGGTAACGAGGTTGGTATATTTGTCACTGCCGTTCAGCCAGGAAGTCCGGCATTTACCCAAGGTCTGCAACCAGGAGACAAGATACTAAAAGTGAACGATATGGATATGAAAGGTGTGACTCGTGAAGAAGCTGTGCTATTCTTGTTGAGCCTTCAAGATCAAATACATCTTATCGTTCAACATAGACGTGATCAATACGAACAAATCATGAACAATCAACGAGGCGATTCATTCCACATTAAGTAATAAATAACAAAGTTCAAATAAATTATTTAAACGTGTTTTTTAATATGCATGTGTGTATACTGTAGGACTCATTTTGACTACGAACAGCCCAACAAAGGTGAAATGAGCTTCTGCAAAGGTGATGTGTTCCATGTAATGGACACATTGCACAATGGTGTAGTTGGTTCTTGGCAAGTATTCCGTATTGGAAGAAACAATCAAGAAGTTCAAAAAGGTATAATACCAAATAAGGCTAGAGCTGAAGAACTAGCTACAGCGCAGTTTAATGCTACTAAGAAAGAGATGAACGCTTCAGAAAGTAAAGGAGGTTTCTTTAGACGACGAAAACACAATCACCGCAGATCAAAATCATTGAGCAAGGTAACAATATCATAAACAATTTATATAAGAGAAGTGAGAAATATTTATTGACTTTTTATTATAGGAAAATTGGGATGATGTGGTGTTCGGGGATAGTATAAGCAAGTTCCCAGCCTACGAAAAAGTGGTATTGAGTCATACAGGATTTGTAAGACCAGTCGTTTTGTTTGGACCAATATCAGATATTGCCCGAGAAAAACTTACCAAAGACTTTCCCGACAAATTCTTATCTCCTCGTAAATATTTAAAAAAAAATTATATCTACATTTTTACATAACTTTCAATAATAGTATATTGATTTGGTTTATTAGAACTTGAAAACAACACTACTGACGGAAGCAAGAAAATCAGTGGTATAATACGTTTAAGTGCTATTCGTGATATCATGGACCGAGGGAAACACGCTTTGTTAGATGTCACCCCAAATGCTGTTGACCGTTTAAACTATGCTCAATTTTATCCAATAGTCATCATGTTGCGTGCCGATAACAAACAAGTGATCAAAGAACTACGTGCTGGGTTACCCAAGTAATGAGTATTAAATAATTTTGTGTATATTAGTTCTAATTATCAATGATATTTTTATAGAACTGCACACAAGAGCAGTAAAAAGCTATTGGAACAATGTCAAAAATTAGAAAAAGTGTGGTCTCATGTATTTACTTCATCACTTACTCTAAATGGAGGAGACGCTTGGTATCGCAAACTTCGAGAACTAATCGATAAACACCAGAGTTCTCCAACTTGGGTCAGCGAGACAAAGGTATTGTTATTATACCATTATATAATACAAACATTTTAAAAAAAGTATTCTAAAACTATAAACATATTATTATTTATAGACTGTAGACTTCCTATCAGATCTTTATTTACTTCCTATGTCATATCCATTTTGTGACCCTTATGTCATTTCTAGTGATACTGATTATGCTAGAAAACCAAATGATTTTTTTGGTTACTTGTGAAATTCTGATTAATTACTTGTATGTACTTTTGCTGTTAATAATATTATATTATATTGCATGATTAACAGTTTATTTGTTATTTTCTATTCTTACATCTTAAACAACAAAAATAACTTTTTAACTGAAATTATCAAACTAGGTATTTATTAACTTTGATTTTATATACATTGTTTACTTCAGACAGTTAATAATAAAAAAAATATCCTAATTATTTTTATTTTTGATCTAATAATAAATAATATAAAAATATTTCTGTTTAATTCATATTCACTTATAGATTAATTTATCATATAATTATATAACTTAAAGTATTGTGTTCTTCATTAATTTGTGTTTGTAAATTTACTAATTTATGTATCGTGAGTTACTAACATGTTGTTTTGTGTATGTGGCATGCGTTATGTGTTCAGCCTGAAGAAAACCTGTCTGATGATTTGTTATTCCCGATGACCTCCTTACGTTTGTCATATGCATCATCTCCCGAAAGTGATATGGAGACTAGTAACACAACATTAGCATCCCCAACTTCTACTGCAGCGGCCAGTCCATCTGCAATTGGTTCAAGACTAGTGAAAAGTTCAAGTGATCCAAGTATTACAACTCAGGATGATTCTGCCATTCCTAATTATAATCCACCTCCACCATATTCACCTTCAGTGTTTAAACAGGTATGTAGTTTTTATTAAGTTATAATAAAGAAATTAAAAACTAATATAAAATACATTTTTATTTGAAGAAAACTCCATTGTTTTTCTCCACATTTAGTTTAAAAAAAACTTAATTGATTTATTGTGTTAACCTAATACAAATTAATTAATTATAATAGGCGAGTTATGAGCCTCCTCAAACATTACGTATGGCTGGTCCTCCTACTCACACAACATTAATGGTAAATGGTAACGGGCCACCAGATTTACCGCCTCGTGTTGATAGAAACACAAAACCATTGCATGGAAATCGCGCTAATGGTCAAAGATCAGCCACAGATAGATTATTCAGTCCAAACGGTATGGAAGATATACCTAATTACATAAATGCAACTCCCCATCATCAGAGGACTCATACCAGCAGTAGTAAACAAGTATGTCATAATAAAATACTAAATATTGGTTTAGTATAAAATTAATTCATATTTATCTTTTCAGTTGTATGATATGCACAATAGCTATGACAGTGTATCTTCATATGATAGTTATGGTGTACGCATGAATGGAGGTAGCAACGGTAGTGCAAACCTTACAACAACTTTGTGTTCAAACTCTCAGGACGATCTTAAGTCTGGCAGCAATAACACTCTTGGTAGACATCATGATCCTTATAGATTTACTAGATCAACTCAACAGCCAGTTGACACTAAAATATCAGACTATCCAAAATACAGGTCAGTAAATTAAATTTTTTTTTAATTTTATAAAATACCTTCAATTTTCATTTCTGGTTTTATAGGGATATTTCAAAATTAAAAACATTGCAGTTTTATAGAAGCTTGAATATTATTGATCCAATAAATGATATAGCTTATTCTTCTAAAAGATATATTGTGTAGCTTTGATATAATATATTTTTCCTAGTAGCTTATTGTAGTTTTCTGTAGTTAATATGTTTCTGCTATTTTTATCATGTGTAGTGTTGTATACTTACATAGTACCTTGTTTGTTTGTAGACCTCCAGGTGGTACCTCTGGAGGTATGATTGAGTATGCCACTAGTAAACCCCTTCCATTGCCAAAATCACCTCCACAGCAGCAATCTTATAAACCTGTACCACCTCCAAAACCTAAAAATTACCGACCACCAGTACAGCAGCAACAGCAACAACAACAGCAACATCAACAGCAATATTATCAACCCCCTCCAGCTGGTTTCCAGCACTCAAAATCATTCAGCATGGCAGATAGCACATATTCATCACATATATCCAATGGGGTGTGTATTTTTTATGATAGTTGTTTTTAATTAAATCAATTATTGTTTTATTGTTTTTTGTTTGCTAAGCAATTTTATTATTTTAATTTTAAACCAACATTTTTAGATGCCTTCATCACCTAGCAAGTACTCATCAGAATCAACAGATGTGAATACTGCTGATTCGGGTCATGGTAGTAGCTTAGATAGGGGTTATGATCGACGAGGTGGTAATGGACAACAGCCTTCTCAACAAATGGATCGTAGCCATATATACTACAAACACCATAGAGATCCAAATGCACTGGACTTAACACAACATCGTGACCAACGAGGTAGTGCATTTGAATTGTACAAGAAGCCATCAGTAGCTGGTGATCATAGAATGTCGAATGGAGGTGATCATAGAATGTCAAATGGTGGTGATCACAGAATGTCTAACGGCGGCGATCACAGAGTGTCAAACGGTGGTGGACACTACAATGTAGATGCGCTTCGGTGACAACGACAGTATCCGGTCAGATTTTAAAGGTGATTTGACCGGGTTCAAATGAGCATAAACGCTTACCTAAAATTTTATCTCATCGAAAATTGTATATTACGATATAAATATTTATAAGATGTTCATAAATTTGTTTTTCAATAGATGGACTGATTGACAGTAATTTATTTTTATTTTTATTTTTTGTTAAGTCTTATGTGTATTTTTTTATTTATTCATAATTTACCGATAAGTAAACTCAGTTGTTTGTTATTTTTTTTTTAATTATTACACTATTTAAATCACAATTTGTATTCATCAATATCCATCAAGATTAATTAAATGAACAAAAGTTAAAATATTTTGTATATTTTACATACAAAATGTGAATTTAACAAGCAACAAAAGTCTGAATAAATTGAGCATGCACTGAATGTACAAGCAGTGCCATTCGGTTGAACAAATTAAAAATTGTCGGCCAATTCACGTGGCCAAGTTAATGTTAATAGTGTTTGACTATTTGATCAAATTTTTAAATTATATTTCTATAAATTTATATTATGTAAAAGTTATTAAAATATTCAAATATTTGTGCCTTATTTGTATTTCTTGCCCTTCTAATGTGCAAAAAAAAATAACTACACAAAATATTTATAAACTACTTTACTTCCCAAAAGAATGGGAGATTAATTTTAATATTTTTGTGATTTTGTACCATTATGGTTTTATCTTATTTTTATTCTCTTAAATTTTGAATAACAATTATGCTTTAAACAATGTTATTACAATATTATTATTATTTGATGTATGAATACTTTTAATAGTTTCTATTTAACTTAAGTTTTTATCTGTATAAGAATTTTTTTATTATTACTATGTTAAAACATGCTCCAACTATCCATAAATAAAGATACTTATGTAATTATGTTATTAGAAAAAAAACATTGCATATAATAAAAACAAACTGATGAATGTTTTACTTTTACCTTTTTTCCCATTAAACTCATGACAAAATAATTTCTCGATTTTATTGTTTTATTATAAAAATAAATACAATTATTATTATATACGGATCTTTTCCTTAGTAAAATATACTACTTATTTTTTTTACGTAAATGTTAAGTATAATATCAAGGACAGACTGACTTTAGGGAACATTGTTACTTTGCTGGGTATACATTTTTTTTTATTTTACTTGTGCAAACTTCTAATTCTGACTTAACTAGTTTAGCATAGTTTTCAGTATACCTAACTACGTATGTTAAAAAAAAAAATATGTTCCAAAAGAATAGGTATATTAACAATATACCAAAGGTATTTTTATAGGTTTATGCCATAAAATGTATATCCTGACTCCCTCGCTGGCAGACATATATATACTAGCGTACACTAAGGGAAGCTTTCTAAGACGTGAGGGCACATGACCACCGGTTGCATATTGATGTAATGTCAACAAGTTTGGTTTTTGTTTGCACCAACAAACAATGGAGGCCAGACGAGAATTAATGCTAACAGCAGTTCCTCCTACGGACTCCGGTTCTCAGCATCATGTAAAAAAAAAAGTATAAGCCATTAAGTATGATATACAAAGTTTTTAAGTTTTTAACCATATAGATAGTAATAGCTTTTTAAACAGGATCTGGATTCTATAGCATTTCTTTATTGTTATAAAACAGCAGAGTTATACATTTGTTTTGTGCTACATGGATTTCAAATATAAAATGTTATGTTGCACATACTTTATTTTAAGAAAAGTGCTATTTTTTGATTTTATTTTTGACATTAACTGTTGTTTTTAATAATTAATAAAATACTAGCTGGGCACCCATCATTGACCGTGCCAAAAATGTATTTATTTTTTATAAATATATTTGTATAAAAATGTTTATGCAATATTTCTATTAATTTATTGTTATAGGTATGTAAGGCTCGAATTAAAGCACAATAATTAATAACAAAAAAAGCATGACCAAAAATTACTTTAAACTATAGGTAAAATATTGAAAATTAATTTAAATTAAAAAAATAATTGTATTTTGCCAGACTTGCAAGTTGTCTGTAGGTCGATAAGCTATCGACAATAACATTACGTTCAATACATTTAATAATCAAGTCTATAAACGAAAACAATAATAATCCAAAAACCATTTGGTAAGTATTTCAGGTTTTACATTTCTTATTAATAAAATTAAAATTATTTTTTTTATTACTATAGCCATTAGCCAGGTCAGGTGGTCGCCAAACGTTCAGACCAATATTTTGGGTGGTGGGTTGTGGGTATAATAATTTTGAGAACAGGCCACATATACATTAGATATACTTTATAAACAAAACCCTGGCTATACCCTATGTTTATAAATTATAATATTAATACCTACCTGTCAGCAGTCTAGTTCCATTGTCAATAGACTGCTCGGATGAATTATTATTTCAAGATTCTTTTTAATTGGTTTTAGATTTAATAATTACTCAAATAAGTGTACAAAAAATAATTTAAAATTATGAAATATTTAGTTTTTGCTTTCTATTGAAATAATCAATTAAATTAAAATAAATCCTAACAACATTCCAAATGATGCCTTTAAACTAGTCTACTGTGTATACCTACTTATAATACATTTTATAGGTATACTGTGCAGAGCGATAAATGTTAGGTACCTATTGGTTTTACAATTATGTGTTATTTTCTTTTGTGTGTCTGTACTCTGTATACATGATAAGTAGTTAAAATAATGCTTCGATTTTCAACTTCAGCATATTTTAGTGGTGAGAAAGTGAATCTACCTAGTTGGTGCATTTCGATAGGTCAACATTTAAAGTTCCTGCAGCAGTGCCGCAACTAGGTTTTTTGGGACTCTGATGCGAAACATTTTATGGGGCCCCTGTAGCCTGTACTTGTAATTCAATATAATGAAAAAAAGTTAGTTCCGCAACTAACCTTTGGTAGACCTCTAATGCAAGACAATATTTATGGCCCCCAAATTTTAACATTTTTCAAGCAGTACATAGTAGTAATGTTGGTTGTATTAAGTTCATCGTACTTCTAAACACAGTTCCAACAATATATCATTCATCACTCATCAGCTATCAGTAGTCAAGTAGTCAAGTTAATTAAAAATTAATAATTTACTAAACAAAATGTAATAGGTATGTTCACAGATACGAATTGTGTGTCATGTCGTGCGTGGGTGTGGTAACTATATGGTTGCAACTTACTGGTAAAAGTTGAGCTGTAGTCAATTCTTGGTATACTCGGTTGCTACTTGATTATAACATGATACCAAAAAGTAATGTCCTATCACAATGCGATTTGATCGACACGAGACGACACACGACGTACTAGCTGTAAATTCGGCTGAAGTCAAAAGCTCAACGTGGTGGTGCTGCGTGAAATTTGTACCCACATCGAGCAAATGGCGTTCAAATTGTTCCAAATTAGTTTCAGAATTTTAAAAATTGGCACTGTTGCTTAAAGTATATAGCTCAAATTGGAGGTGCTAACTTCGCAAGATCATCGTTAATGAATGCGTCAGAAAGGTCAGCCGGATATATTGATAGGTACCTATACGTTATTCGTTTGTCATATCGCACACAGATTAAGTATGTCTCCTAACTCCATATTTGTACGTGTAATATGTATATTATGATGTTATTTTTTTTACACGTTATGTCTGTAAGCTGTTTTGCACAGACCACAGACAAAACCAGTTACTATAAATAACCCACCGCCGGAGGGCCGTCCTTTCTCCCGCGTGAATATCAAGGCCATCGGACGGAAGACCACCATCTTGGACAGAAGATTGAGGGTCTCCTACAAGATCTCCTGGACCAACAGGCTCATCGGCATTTGTGTCAAGAAAGAACAGACTTGACCGCAATGTAGATATCACTTATCAGTTATCTGATTGGCAGACTTTTTTCTAAGAACTATTTTGAGTTTGGGACTTGGCCTTTTTTTATGGTTAGGTTTTTCTTGGATTTATAATTACTCACTTGTCTCACATCATAATATATGTTTTACTTTAACTATAAATAGGTACCTATTATATTCAATTGTAATTTAAACCAACTAAAATTCGAAAAACGGAGATCGTAAAAATAGTTGTCAAGTTATCCTTGACCGTACTATATAGGTAGGTAATGTAGAGAAGAATCCAACTATGCAAGCAAATAAAAACATTTTAAAAGCTTATCTGTTGTAGGTATAATTAAAAAATTATATCATTATTATTATTATTTATATATTTTTTATTTTACAGTGTTAAAACGTAAGTAATAAAATATTAGAAAATTGGTAGTAGACATTTATAACATTATACAATAATTACAATGTATAGGTAATATATTGAAAACTCGTTCATTATTTTTTATTATTGTTATAATATATTATAAATATCGTTTATTGCACATAAAAACATATTTGTTTATACTGTTTAAAGGCTTATTTTATCTATATATAATAAAATATACCTATAATATGATAATTTATAATATTATATACAATACAGCTTTCAAATTTTTTGTTGCAAAATGTTATAAATTATATTGAGTTATTTCGTAATAACCAAACATTTTTTCACACACTCGCACTAAATATGAAAGACTGTAATATACTATAATATGGTATAATAACTATATTATGTTCTATACACCGACACTGTGTGATTAAATTATTAAAATATGATCAAATTCTATCATTACAAAATTATTATTTTATTTATTATTTGAATCAGATAATATATAGGTAATTATTAAATTATATAATATACAAATGTGGTTTAGAGTTAGATAAGTACCTATACGTATATAGACTTATAGTAAGTATTTACCTAAAATTATACATACAGGATACATGATTATGTATATCCGATTAAAATGTAAACATCTTATTCGTTTACTTATGAAATATAGATTAGCAGGAGATCAAACATAATAAATTATAGTTACCAATGTATGGGTGGGGGGGGGGGGGCACAATTTTTATTATTTATTAGTTATTAAACTATTAATTATACCATAGGTACGTACACATTGCACCTAAATGGATATTGAACAAGTTGGTTATTATTGACTTATTATTGACTATTTGGAGAATTCGTAACTTCCGAATAAAGTGTCATCCTCTATATTATATTATATTCTACTTATTTTTACTACCGACATCAACTTCCAACATATATACAATGAAATATAATATATATATAATATTTATTTCTACACTGTAATGTAGTGTGGCTTTAATCATAAAAATATTTTTATAATTGTCATGACTAGATGTGAGTTGAAAACTAACTATAATTTACATTTCGTTACAGCATGAAATGTTGAGATTTTTCAGTCAAGGATTTATATAGTTTATAGTTATATAAACGACTGACGTGTAAATCTTTACACTTACAGATACTCATATTTAATATTCTATATATCTTAAAAGGTTGATATAATAAATAATATTATATTACTCTTTAATATTTATAGAAAATAATAAATTCAACTAATATATGAATAGAAATAGGAAACTATATTATGAATATTAAAATAAAACCTAATGTTTAAATAATCTCTACTTAAGTTTTAATGCAGTCAATTTTTTTCAAACTTGAAGTTGAAATATATACCTATAATACCTATAAGTATTATTAGATAATACATATTTTTATCTTGTTGATTAAAATATTTCGGAATTCAAGCAAATTGTTATATTTGAGGTACCTACCTATTATAAAACTAAGATGGAAACTATATTATGTCCGCGAGGCTGAACGAAAATCTGAATTTCTGTGCATCCCCAAGCCCAACCGACATCCTGTCATAGTGGAAGCGGTCTCAATGGCTGCGAGTTATCAAATATCAATTTGGTATAAATTTATCATTTAGTAATTTTTCGAGATAAATGTACAGTTTTTAAGTGTAGTGAAAATGGAGCCTTAAAATCAATGGGGGGCCCCGGGACCTTGCAACCCCTACCACCATTATCCGGTCTTAGTCCCAAAAAATATTATAGAACTCGTTGTATATACCTATATTATATTTGGTCGATTTTAGATCACTTATTGATAATAAGGTACTGTAAACAAGTCATAAGACAATCTAACAATAATAAAACAGTTAACATACTTGGTTTACAATTTACGTCTACTACTAAACTTACGCCCACTATATAATAATAGTATAATACTATATAAGTATTATCGGACGAAGACGCCAGCCGACCAGTAACCGACTCCATCGCCGGCCATGGTGGTGGTGGCTGTGTCGACCACCAATGCCGGGTGATTGTGTTGGTGATGGCGATGATCGGCGGTCATTTCTTCTCCGTGACGTTGATGCTGCTGTTGTAATTGTTGCTGCTGCTGCTGCTGCTGCTGCTGCTGCTGGAGTTGGTGATGATGGTGGTGTTGGTGGTGTTGAAGATGGTGTTGGTGTTGGTGTTGGTGACGGTCGACCGCCATTTCTGGCCGTTGGAGTTGGTGATGGTGATGGCGTCTGCCGGCAGCCACCACCGTCGACTTACAGTCTCTGTCGGCTTCGGGCTTGACGCCACCACCGTCGGCCAACGATGACGTGGATGACGAAGACGACGAAGACGAAGTGGACGACGACAATGATGGTGAAGATGTGGGGGGAGTGGTTGTCGCGTTCGTCGACGCTGCAGTAGTGGCAGTAATGACTGTGACGGACTTACCGCCTCCGTCGCCGCCACCGCCGTAGGTGCAAGCGTAAGAGCCGCCACCGTCGACGTCAGATTCAACCGCCGGCGGTGGGCCACCGTACACCGACGGAACTGCACCGCCTGCGGTGTGCATGTTGGCCGCGGCGGTGGC
>NC_042495.1:85178580-85185882 GCF_005508785.2 Acyrthosiphon pisum
TCGTACGTGGCCGCCATGTTGAAGAGCGCCTCGGGGTCGCAAACAAATTTGTAAACGTACCGTTCGCCTGGTAAACAATTAAAGAGAGGCAACCGTCACTACGCGAGCAAACACAAACACCGTGCGCGCGGGTGTGTGCACAAACGCTGAACGTATACATAAAATAATGCGTGCGCGCTGCCTTTTTGCCGCCTCTCTCTGCACTATATATTACGTTATACGTACGCTCCGCCTTGCCACCCCGTGCGAAACATAATATAGGTAATATAATAGTATATGTATATAATTATTATGTTATATTATTGTGTTTGTCCAAACGAACAGACGAACAGTATACACACACGCCGTGGGCGACAGACGTTTGCGCGCGTACATGTATAGAAATATTATTTTTTATTATATTGTTATTATTAATATTATCATGATCGCGTACGTGTGTGTACGGCGTACCTACATCACTTGATATATTTATTGGAAAACGGTTTGTTTTCTGTACCGAAAATGAAACGATGAGATTATAAAATAATGTATAGATAAAACACTGAAGTCCGACATACTGTGAACGAGCGCCTAAGTATAAATACATATTTTCACATATATACTCTATTACCTACCTATTGGCTGTTACCATTGAGTTTTATATATAATTATGCTCATTGGCGCCCAAGATATATTTTTCAGGTGTAGCAAGAAATAATTTTCGGCTACACCTAGTAATAGTTTTGGGTGCCACTGATTATGCTCATTATTCATTAACAAAAAAAAAACTTATGAACAGAGGTGTTCAGAGTAGGCATTTTATATATCAACATATACATATATTTTTATAAAGATATTCTGATTTTAATAATGAAATTAAAATCAGTGGCTGTCGTTAAGGGGGTCGGTGGAGGACAATTTTTAAGGAGTTCAAAATAATACATTTTCAAATTGCATGTATGTGGTTCTTGTAAATGTGTGCGTAGTAGGTAAGTGATCATTAGTGTGGAGTGGTTCCACCGCCTCGTCGTTACGCGCGTGAACGGTATAAAAAATGTATGCTAACTTATATGTACTTTTTGTCCATACTACCGATCGAATACCGACCTAATAATGCGATAATATTTCAGAAAACTGATCTGAATTCGTTATAATATCTATTTGAGATCGGTCAGTCCGAATTATAAGATTTATGATTTTTTTTTTATCTACACATTTTATTACTAACAAATATGTGACACAACGGATGTTTCGATCTCATCGCGTAATTTTCCTGTGTCAGGGATCACAGAATCGAAACTTACTTGTTCTGTGTGGACGTCGTGTGATTTGTATATTTTTAAAAACAGCTCGACGATTGAATAAGTTCCAATTTAAAATTCCCATTTTTTTTTTCAGATATACCTAGTTTATACGTTGGTATCATTGAGATCGTGCCAGATCGTGTGAGTACTCATTATAGTACTCATATAGTTAGTACTTATTATACTAACTATAATAGAAATTTGGTTTGGCAGTGTAGTTATTATATTTCTATATTAGAAAAACCTAATCGGAATAAAAACCAATAAAAACGTCCAGCAGGCAACTTGGTTTCATAAGGATTACGCGAGATACAATTATTTTTAGTAAATTGATTTGTTGTTTTAATTTCCGACAGTGATTTCTTTTCAAAATCAAACCCCTCAGATAAAAACCATAAATGTCTGTAGATAATATTATAGCTAAATCGCTGACTGTCTGGTAATTGAGGAAGTCTAAAGATGGTGGTTATATTATTATTGATGATGTAGGTTGTAACTATTCACTGTGCAGAAATCATCGTCAACGACTTCAGACTATACGCATGAGGAAATTGAAGAAATTTCAAAGTGACAAATTAGTATATAAAATGTATACTTCACGCCCGTCGCCCGTGTAAATTAACTATTAAGATTAGGTTGACTATATTTATTATACACAATAAACATGCGCGAAATAAGCACGGATTTTTATTTTGAAACTTTATAAGATTCTAACTTATATTAGGTGCGACCGTGGGGGCTTTACGCTTCGCTATTGTCGCCTTTGCAGGTTTTCACTGGATACTACAAATGGACTAGATGTTTGTATATTGGCTCTATCGTACAATTTGTTATATCTATAGGATATGGATGAACATATAATATATATATTATACTTGTGACTTATCTGAGTTCCTCGAAGCCTCCTCTCTGCAAACGCTCTCCGCCGATTTCATACCGTTATTATCTTTTGTTTACTTGCCGCAGTCATATATTATCTTCTCTCTGTTTCTCTCAATCTCGATTTTGAGTGATACGGATCGAGATAATCTCTCAGTGGGTTGGATATATGTATTTTGAAAACAATATAATATCATATATAGTATACACTGTAGACTGTAGTGCCTCGTTAATCTGTCAGAACTGAATTTGACACCACCGGTGTAGCAGTAGTCACTAGTCGAAGGGTCAAAAATAGCTGGTGTATACGCGGATTAACGTATAGACACGTAGGCGTATTGCTAGACAATTATTCTTTGGGGAGGTGGCTATTGTCTGTAAACGTTTTCGTGACTCGGGTAATTTTGTATTTGTTTGAGAGACTCATCCCCCGTTATTATAATAATAAATAGGTATACCTCCGGTGACATATAGGGCAGTAATGCTACTGCAAATTCACTAGTTTTATCGTCATATTTTTCAAATAATATGTAGGTATATCGGGTATTTTTACGGCAAGTACGATACTATAAATTATTTATTTTAGCAAAATATATAATAATATTTGCAACTTTAACTGTATACTTTATAGGTACTGAATTTTTAGATGTACACGGTTATATTATGTGAATACCTTAAGAATATAGAGTAGTAATATAGGAATCGTTATAAAGTGTTTTCGATATATCTTAATTATAATATAAATGATAATATGATTCAAATACAGGTTATCACTATCGCTTATATCGCTATGCATTACGTATATTGTATATACTGATATAAGTAATAAACTAAAATAGGAAATCAAACACGAACAGTATTTTTAATAGATTTTTAAAAAAGCTTTGCACAAATACCAATAAATAATAATAAAAATACACTTTTATATGAATTTAAACATATATAATATATATATTTCACTTTCTCTCCGATAAATCCGTGGTTCAATATAAATTGCACAGGTACTCTATTAAAATGCCAGTCAATATAGGAGATATTTAAGTAATAATTGGTCATACTGCTTAAAGACTAAAAAAGTCGGACATTCTACAGGATGCCCGGGAAATATAGTTATACAATACCCGAAATCTCAACATTCCCCATAACAGCTATGTGCAGTATAAAAAATATTAACAGGGAAACTGTGTGCCGCAATCATTATCTCTCCGTAAGTATTATACGATACGTTATATTATACAATCTCATCGTTTTGTTTTCAAATTTATGAAAAATCACATCAACTTGTTATTGTATGTTAATATTTATATTTACTCACCAGCCACTTTCTGCATGATCCCCTTTTCGTAATAATACCTGAGTGACCGGCTCAATTTGTCGTAGTTCATTGCCGGTCTGTTCTTCTGTAATCCCCATCGTCTAGCCACCTGAGATTGTGCAAAAATTGTTAAATGATGTAAACAAATGATATAAATAATATATTTTTACCCACAGTGTATCCATTATTAAACGGATTAGTTATCTTTAAAACGTCCAATTTGTATAAAATTACGATTTGGCAATGTGGTCATACTTAGTATTTAAATACTATAGCGACATGTAAATCGTATGACGTATTGTGCATTTTAATAAAACTCCACCGTCATTTATGCATAATATTATGTTAAAGTATACGCACCTCTTCCGGTTCGACCAGTTTAAACTCCATACCCCTCCCGGTCCATACGATACACGACGCGTTGTTCGGGTCGTCCAGTAACGTGACTAGAAACTGCCAAAGCTGCAATGCCCCCCTGCGCTGGGGTTGTGGCGGCGCGGTGACTCCGGCGTACCCTCCCCCATTACCGTCTTGGCCTAAAGATGCGACGGTCTTTAATTCTGAGACATCTCCTGTATACACACGGCATTAACAAAATAATAATAATAATAATATAATGACTATTTAATTATATATATTGTATAGGTAATAGGTGCGTATATATATATATATATTATATTATAAATCACGGTTAATTCGACATAAAAATATATGGTCAATAAATAAGTAAGTTATTTTAAAGTTTATTTTTTGATTAAAATATTAAAATATAGTTTATAATAAAAAGTTGTTAAAAAAAATGTTTTAGAATTAACAGCAGTTTAAAATTA
This sequence comes from Acyrthosiphon pisum, assembly GCF_005508785.2. Taxonomy (NCBI): domain Eukaryota; kingdom Metazoa; phylum Arthropoda; class Insecta; order Hemiptera; family Aphididae; genus Acyrthosiphon; species Acyrthosiphon pisum. The sequence goes on from NC_042495.1 coordinate 85,182,888, forward strand.
TTTATACATTCGCATTCAATTTCCTATTCAATAAATTATTTTCCTATCGACCAACTTATTTTGCAACTTATTTCCTCGGTGCCAATAATTAATGACATATATATACTTTTACAGGATCATTAAAATTACCTAAGTAAAACATAGTTTTGAGGAAAATTCCATACGAACTTATATACTTAAACGTAAACCTTATCAATTTCGTTCCACAAGATATTTTGAAAGACTGTGTAGATATTATGAACATAATTATACATTTATACATCTATATTATAGCAACAGCATATACAACATTTTGATATAAATTTTTTATTTTATAATATCTTATTTTTAATTTTAAATCCTCTACCACGTTAGTGATCTAGATTCTTATGAGTGACGAAACTTGATTCATGATTTCTTCAGCTTACAATATTCCCACATAGTTGACACAATATTATACATTCAGTCTATTATAGTAGGTACCTAGTTAATAATCATAATTCATAAATCAAACCATAATATTATAGGTATAGTACCTAAACTAAATCCGCATGTATTATCTCAGTCTTGTACAAATGCTCAACATAAGAAAAACTGTTTTGAGCCGATCAACTTTACTCCCACTGTATTTATATAGTATAATTACCAAAATTCCACAATGCGTAGGAAGAACTTTATCTGTGTCGTAGTGTTTTCATTTTTTTTATAGCACTTACCAATAATTTTAAATAATTAAATTAAAAAAAACCTAATGTTCTCAAACTGATAACTTTAAATGTATTTATGTTATCCAAATAATAAAAACCCTACGGCACAGATAAAGTTCTCCCTATGCGTTGTAGAATTTTGGTAATTTTTCCATAAATACAGAGGGACTAAAGTTGTTACGCGCAAAACAGTTTTTTGGCAATGTTGTACATTAATTTTTAAACGGAGACAACACACGCGAGCGTGACTTCCTCTTAAGGTATTCAACAGAGCTCCCGAGTAATTACATTTTCTTTAATAAACAATCGACAGACATGAGACATGACTTGTTGAATCGACCAGAATCGTTTTAGTCGTAGTTTAGGGGGCTTGGGAATTGTCTGCAATAATTATTTATATATTGGTATTATATCAAGTATGGATTATATATATTATATGCAGCGGCGTACACATGGAAGGGACTGCGGGAGAGTTTCTATATCGACTTTATAAGTTTTCATAGTTTTTCTCTCATACAATGTGACCAGATATTCAATTGACCAAAGAACATTGTTAGTTCTTACCGTCCTGATGATCCTTGTTAATGGTTATCGTCGGTGGCAGTAGTGGTGGCGGCGGTGAATGCGGGGGTGGATGAGGAGGTGGTTGTATGTGCATGTGCGTCGAGTGATGGTAGTTGAACACGTCGGACGTGCTCAAAAATAGCGGAGAACCACCTGCTGATCATCAGACGGTTGAGATTATGATCGACATCATCATCATTATTAATATAGGTATGCAAATAATTATTATAACACTAAAATACAATAATTAGTGTGGGGTGTATTATAGTGTACGTGTTTATTTTATTATTATTTTTCCGCATCATCGGATTTTCGTCGATTAATTAATATTAATGAGCTCGACGATTGTTGTTTTTCGTTTAATTATATTCACTAAAACACGATTAATCTTAATGTTTCACGAGTTTGATATACACACACATATAGTTACATTAATTTACCACCAGGCTGTAACAGATCACGATATGGCAAAAGATTTACCATTTTTATGAGCATAATTAATTCGTAACAAAAAATGTTTATCATTAAGAAATTCATAAAACTATACTCATTTATTATTTATTATACTAACGATGACGCACCGTGGTACACTGGTACATACCTATAGGTATAGTATGTTAATTTTAATGTATGACGGTAAAAGTACGAATATCGGTGAGCTGCGAGCTGGTTTTATAATGTTAGCATAATGCAGAAAGACTTTAATTTTCTAACAGTATTTAAATGGATATAAGTCAATAAGTAAGTTGATGTGACTAAATGACTTGATTTTAGTAACCACTCTTAGTCCTTAGACAAAGCTCGACAAAGCTTTTGGATTTCAATCAGCTTGCAAGTAATTCTATAGGCTATGGGACACCTATTCCTGCCGGCTGCCGACAATAAAATCGGTAAAATAATCTAGATTTGCTAACTACTAACTATAGATTTAAAACCTATGGTTTATATTTTACTATACAAATGACTGTTGATAGAACTTTCGTATACATAAAGTATTTAAGTGGACAAACAAAATAAACGGTTAACTTCAAAATGCAATTGTTTTGTCCGATACCTGTTTGCAGGAGTCTTACCGCGATTCGGTGCAGTATACTTGCGATGTCTGAGATATAGAATATTCCAAAGGGTACAAGTCCAAAATTAAAAAAGAGAGTGTACAGTTGAATTATAACTCTACAGTCTCTACATAGATTTATTCATGCATTTCATCAATGATATTTGTAATTTATACACAACTATAGTAACGTTCTATGACATTATATACCTCATATGTATATAGAACTACACGAAGGGCCTGCGTTTTTAATCAATCATTTTTTTCTTCGGTAAGCCATAAGGAATAAACTATCTTGCGAACACGATTCAAAAGATTCATTAGGGTGGTAGAGAAGCTCAGTTCATTAGTTTCATTGTTTAATTATAGTTAAATGTTAATACTTTAATAGGTGTATAATGTATATACTTATAATATATACGTATATTATATTATATACATATTTGATATAAAATGTATAATCAACAACACCCATAAAAAAATCATAGCCATGTCACCATAACAATTTAATATATTATATGCTATATACGATATTCTGCATACTACATACATGTTAGTATGATACATAACAGTTATTGGTACCTATATATAAAAAAAATTAACCTCAAAACAGTTGTTGATTTTTTTTACTTTTATGCATTGTAAATTGTAATACATCGAAATTCTATCATAGTCCGTTGTTAGGGGGGGG
>NC_042495.1:85185992-85194201 GCF_005508785.2 Acyrthosiphon pisum
GGGGGGGGGGGGGGGGTTATGCCTATACAATATCATTGTATTTACATCAATTTAACTGTATAGGTAACTATAATGTATTATATATTGTATTACACAACTGTATAACTATATTGTATAATAATAATATGATGCATGGCCTAAAATACATCTGATTTCAGGGGACACTCTTATTCATTTAAATGTTACCATTGGGCCATTTGGGCTTTGAGAGATTTCTAAAGTAAAAAAAAAATCCGTGGGAGTTGTAACACCCAAAAAGCCCTCTTCTTTTATACACCACTTACCTTACACATTAATATTTGCACACATTTGCCAAGGGATACACTTTGATTTTCAAGGGACACAGTATTTTAGCCCCTACTATGATGTATTATGCTTATTAAACTCAAATATTACTATTTACAATGTTCATACATCGATTTATAGCAAACAATTAAAATGCACCTTAGCTTTTTAAACAGATCGATTTAGTAATCATAAGTTATAAAAGTATAATTATAACTATTATAAGTTATAGCTATTAGTATTTATACAAATATTTTTCTTAATTTCGATTAGCTTCGTAGGAATTACTCGAATCAGTACTTATATAGCAACATACGTGTTTTTTAACGTTCTCAGAAATCCCATTATCGAATGTTACAATACTACTCTTATCGGCCTAGAATTTCAAAAGGTATAAAAAATATGTTTGCATACTATTTAGGTACTTACAATAATGGTACCTATATCTGTGATTATATTTCTAAATATATTATTTATTATAATATATGTAATATGTATATATATTATGTGTAAAGGAAATTAAAACATGAAAAACACGCGTCAATGTGTCATGTGGACCACTGAAAATATTAGATCAAGATAAAAATTTAAAAATGCATACTGATATAATATTAATGGTTCTTGGTTACTATCATTTGATTTGGGTTACAAGGAATTGAAAATATTAAATCATTATTCGATTTAAATGTGCAATGTGCTATGTGCACTACAAACTATATAGATAACCATGGTTCTGCAGAAACTAACTTTAAATTGGTTATAACTGCAGGAACATAACTTAACTGACAAGTTATACCAAATACCTTTTACCAACGGGCACCAATAGTTAATTATAAGATCGTGAAATTGAAAAATATTAATAAATTACATCACTGAACGATTATTATAATTAATACTTAAGGTTAGGAACTTGCAAATTAGTAGTAGTACCTAACACAATAATATAAGAAATATGTTTAATTAGGTACCTACATGGCTACATCCACATCAAACATTAATAGAACATTTATATGGCCTTATAATATAATATTATGATTTATGATATTATATTGTCACTGGTAATATTATAATTATTTAATTATTTAATATTATTTATTAATAATTTAACGTAACATAATATTACGATATATTGTCACTGATAATATTATAATATAAACGTTTAACCGTTTTTACTTAGGAAGCGACAGGTTAAAAAAACGCAAATTGGTAAACACGAAAAAAAAGTATATCCTCTAAATATTTTACGTGGTGCACATATTTAAATATAATAAATTATAAACGCATCCATTTATTTTAATTATTCAATGAATATTAAATTTAAACTTTCATTAATCTCATTTTTGTGTAGGCGCACATATACCGTCTTTTATATTGTTCTTCCATTAATTAAAAATGTATTGTTTTACATGGACCGTAATATTAGATTTAAAATTGTATATCTGTTGACTGTTGTACTCGTTCATATATAATTGTTTCGCAAGATGGTAAATAGTTTTTAATTTACCTGAGTTATTTTCGTCTTAGTTTTATAAGTGTCCCGGTATAATATTTGAGCATTCTATTATTCTATATTATGTATAGGGTACCTATACCTATACCTGTTATATGTATAGTTATTATAGTAATAACTTATTACTTATTAGTTAATACCCATGATATGTAAAAATATGTTTATGATGGCATTCATACATTCAGTCAACGATATTATACTTGATATAGAATACAAATATGAATAAATCATATGTTACCTAGGTATAAGACATCTTTTTTGAATTTAAATAGTATGCAAATATGAAATTAACTTTATTGATTATTATTGATATTAACTTCATAAATTACGAGTTAAGTACTTACTTAGTTCTTAACTCAGATCAAAAATACCAATTATTTGATGAACCTTGGATCAGCCATATGGGTGTATTTAAAGTTTAGAGTTTGAGTTACATCGTAATATACAGGGTGTAACAGATAGAACTAACTAACTGACTTTTGGAATAACTTTTGTTTTAATCTATATTTAAAAAATTTATTTTTGATATATAATTTATAGCCACTTGTGCTACACGTGTAATAATAAAAAAAAAAATTATTTTTTATTTTTTAATACCGAAAATAAAAAATTTTAAATTTAATTTAAATTTTTTTGAATAAATTCAAAATAGCAAATTTGTGAATCTGATTATAAGAACTATTTGGATGGTAAAACAATTTATTTAAATCATGTAGTTTATTTTTTAGAATTTTTTTAAATATCAGTATTTTTTTGATTAAATTAATTTGGAACGCTATAACTTTTTTAAAAATATTATTTTTGGAAATTTGCTAACATGGATATATTTCTAAAACTATTTACTTATCCTATAATTTTATCAATTTTTGTCATAAGTTTAAGTAGCATAATTTTTTTTTTTTTTTGGTCAATGCTTTTGTTACACCTTGTATATAAACCAATAACCATAATATTATAATTTATAACAATTTTATATTTTAAAGTAATAATGATTTATAATATACCAATGGTTAATCGCATAAATGCTAAAATGTATTGGATTTAGGTTACAAAAGGTTGGGATATTTTTAAAAAATTTTTGGAATTAAATTGTTTAGAACATTGAAAATGTATGTACTTAACATATGTGCGCTTGCTTATGCATGGATATATAATTTATTATATATACTATGTATATTATATTATGCGCCTTATATCCAATTCGTATATGTACGATATGTACCTCATTGAATAAAATTAATTAAAATATTTTATGATACCTAATATTATTGGATATATAAAATATATTTAGGCCTTTAGAGGATTGTAACTTGTAAGGATATATCTATAGGCCAAATATACGTATATTATGTATAACATGATTATTTTTACAATTATCAATAATACACTCATTGCTTCGAAAAGATAATATTCTTCCACTATGCCCTTTTTGATAAAACTTTAAGATCCGATTCAAATCTATTATTTTGATCTGAATTTTTTCACTCATATAATATTATGTTTATTATTGTTAAATTTTGATTTTTAAATAGTAAATCGCATATTTTCTTATAATCTGCTGCAGTCCGCTGACTGCAGAGGATATTGTTTTAAAGGATAGTTTAATTGGTGCACACCACTGCAGCTCTCTATCGTCTGTAGAATATAGATGCTATTATTAAAAATATATTGTTCAATATTTATTATTAGTATTAATAATCATTATTATTTATTAGGTAAATATAAATAATATGTAGTGCATATAATCATATAATTATATGTATTATCATTTTGCTGTATGCTGTGGATCTCAAAATTTTCTAAATAAAATACTGATCGCCCTAATAAGTGCAGTCAGTGTGCTGTTAAAAGAATCGCCTTGTATATCATATACACCGTCTCTATGCGGAGACGGTACATTATAATAATATAATGTGTATACCTATATATGTACTGCATCTAAGCACCGCGATGGCTAAACGCGGATTTCGTTTGCCAGCTATTAGCAACAATACGAGTAACAATGGGATTTGTAATATTTTTTACAACTCCCGACGGGCATCGTCACTGGCTTTTTTTCTCCCTCCGTCGGTATATTCAAAAGGCGCACGCTCCGCGGCGGTCCGTTAAAAGGTTGCCGTTACATTATTTAAAACCCGAACGTTAATCCCGAACGGGAGGTCGTACGTACGCTACACATACGCACATTACATACCTATATCAATGGATGTATAATAATAGTACCTGCCAATTTCGTAGGTTCGGAAAGTAGAACACTGAACAACATAATAGTATATGAAAAGTAAAATCTAAATCGCGATAATATAGCAACCCCCTTACGAGACGGAGGGGCTGTAATAATGCAATATTATTATATTATGCAAAGACATTATCTAGTTTGCCGTACATATAATATGAATTATGATAGTTGTAAGTATAAGACGTAAACACGTATAATAATAATTCACATCAAATTTACATTTTACCTATTGGATTCAATCTAACATCAATATTTTCATTAAAAACGCTGCAATTCTCTTCGTCACACCCCTCAATAATAGATTAAATATAGGTACTAGTACTATAAATCTTATAGCAAGATGGTAATACGAAAGTAGACTATAAGTAATATATACCCACAGCGTCGTCGGTACAAACATGAAGAAAAAAAAAGGTGCCTATATCTTACATTGTATACCTAATAGATGTACCTAATTATAATATATTATAAGACAATTTTATTATTCCATTATTCTATACATATAGGTACTTATAATACAGCTATCGCTATGTGATTTATTATTATTATTAGGATAATATTATGATCCATAAGTAGGTACTACCTCGACACGAGGAAAACATGCATTATTAAGCTGTAAATAATACATAATATAATAATAATCGAGGGGTCGTGGTAACGGTGGTACTCGTGGGCGGACGTGGCGATTAGTCGAGAACGAAAATGCTTACTTTGCAGTCCGTTTACTACTGTTGCGCGCGTATACATATTATTATTATGTATTACATATACAGTGGCGCGTACACATGGACGGGAGTATTCAACCACTCCCTAGGAATTTTTTAAATATAATATAAAATGTGTTTATAAATTATAATAATATATACCTGTATTTGGCTATAGATATTTTTTAAAAAATATTTTATTAAGCTCTCTCCTATTGAAAATGTCTGTGTACGCCACTGGATATATAATATAATTTGTGCACCTGTTAAGTAAAATACTAAATAGTCACTTTTTTCTATATTTTTCGAGGGAGCAAAATTACTATTGTACCTATACAGTTGAAATTTACGAAGATACCTACGTATAGTTGTATATCGTGTTAAGGGGATTGAAAGCAATGATTTGCTGTTTTTGTCTAACGCATTTGGAACATATAGGAATTTAGACGCGTTTTCATTCCAACTGCAACAGTACCTACGTTTGAAGCGATAAGAGTTATAAAAACAGATTCGACTTTCCCTCATTTTTTATTTCATCCTCCTAAATCCTACAAAAAAATCGTTTTAAAAAAGGAAATGGAATATTTAAATTTTTGGAGGAGTAAAATCAAAAAATTAAAAATCTGGGAAAGTCGATCTCAAATAGATTTAACGACAAATTCAAATCTGTTTTTAGAATTCTTATCACTTCACTAGATCTATTGGTGGAATGAAAACACGTCTAAATTCCTATATTCTACGTGGGTTAAACAAAGACAGAAATGAGAAAATCACCGCTCCCAATGCCTAGATTCCTCCAGAAATTGTGCCGTTTAAAAGATGTTAATATATTTAGGGCAATATGCTCTTACTGAATGAGAGGGAAACTAAGAATTTTTTTAATGACTTTTGCTTATAAGTAATTAGTTACTTTGGCAATGAAAAAGGGCGCTACCCTTCTTCGCAAAAACCATGTACCTGCCCCCCTCTGAACTCTCCACCGAACGAAATGACAACCGATTCCCTTATCGCAATCTATAAAGTATAAACCATATTTATATATAAATGTTTGACTGCACTGTCGACTTTAAGACAAATAGTCGTACATATTACATATATATTATTAATATATGTAACTATGCAATATATAAATATTTTTTTTAGAAACCCCGAGTTTTTAAAAAATAACATCTTTTTGTTAAAAATTAAAATTACGTAGTTTGCACACATATTACTCGAGACTCGATGAGTGTGCATTGGTTCGTTTTTTAATCCCATAGGTTGCTATAGGATGGCTCACATATATGAATTTCATTTTGGCTCGAATATTTTTTTGTTTATAGAGGACAGTGGTTGATAAGAGGTTGGGATTGATTACAGAAATAAAATTGATATAGACTAGTCGACCCGCAATGCGTTACTATCGTATTTTTTTTTAAATAAAATAAAAAATATTTTTTAATTTATTGTTTGTTATTCAAATGTATATAAAAAGACAATGTCCATATGTTTGTAGCTTATAAACTAAAGCCGTATCTACTCAACCGATTATGACTACAAAAATTCAGTGGCTTGTTCTTAGAGATATAAAGAAAATATAAAGGAACTTTTGTGTAAAGTTTGAACCACATTCAAAAATATAGTAAATATTATTTATTAATGCTATTCCTAAATCTATATATACCTAATATACAACTGCAGGTGGATTGCCTATCTCGGTTGAAATAAATCGAAGCACACACCGATACTGTTTTTCCCGGTTAACTGAGGTGCAATAAAACCTATATACAGCACCGTGTTTTATATTATTTGTTCATTCCTTCGCAGTCGTGTTATACAGATAGGTAATAAAATAATAAAAGTATTTCAGTTTTTTTTTTTTTAATTGTTTGCCTGCAGATTGCAGTTTAACATTTTTAGATTATTTATTATTTATATGCGTATTTGATCGATTTTAACTTGTATAACTTTTGAGCTCTGTAAGAACTATACATTATTTTTTTATAGGATATACACAATCAGCAAATTTTTTTTTTACAATTGACGTATAAACAGACGGCACAGGTTAGCTAGAATCAGCCGATAAAAAGAAGCCATACCCATGCGGTACCATCGTTTTTTGAGTGATAAACTATAAATTATATTAACACGAATATTCTGATGCTGTTCACTCTGCAGATTTCTGCATAACATACATATATTATACTCGTATATATTATATACCTATTAACATGCTGACCGCCACCGGCCGTCGGCGGTCACATCATCAGTACACCAAGTATATTTTTCAGTGTCATTCCAAATTTGTTTGTATATTATACTATGTATTTGAAAAAAGCTTAAAAATTAAAAATACATTTATTACATCAAAAAAATTATAATGATTCCCGCTACGCCACGGCGCTTTTTTGGGTGCATTATTGTAGCGCCATGAAAAAATTAATAATATAAAACCATATTCATTTACGGCTGCCGGCGGCCATATGGCGTGGTAGTAATGATCAAGTGTGGCCGCCGGCGGTCCCAAAAGCATACAATTTGAAATTTACAAATGATCTATGGTAGCTACATGGCGGTCAACGTGTTAAATAAATAATAATATATGATAAGTACATTTTATATACGGTCCGTGACTCGAGATGTCCTGCCCTCTGGTGCAGTATATATTATTATTATATCTATACCCGACTGTTGAGAGTTTTGTACACGCGAAAAACGATTAGACGCGCTGCCGCTATAGTATTGTATACATATAATGTGATATACTTGTATGTACATATATGATAATAATATATAGTCATTAGACGCGCGTACGACTACCCCCAAAACGCAGTCCACACGCATAAATCAAACCGATGTGCACTTGTCTCGACGGGGTTGATTATTAACGCCGCCGCCGCCGTTTATTTATCGTAATATTATATTATTATCATGTGATTGACCGCGCTTTGCTTACCGCGGATCGTGTGTGATTCACTGTGATTGTATATGGTTCGAGTCGAATCGAATTTTCCGAATCTCGCAGCGTTTGGCGAGAAATTCCCTCTTAGACAATATAGTCACAAATTTTTTTTTTTTTTTCTATATTTGTTCATTGTAACGACCTCAAGGTCTTTGACAATGCTTATCACAAGTGGGTAGTAGGGAGATCATGTGATCTATTTATCTATGTATATATCACTATATGCATGATACTACCCCCCTTCTCCAAGAGGAGACATGTGCGGTCTTCACTCCCAGTGGAGTGGGACCTAGTTGGAAACCGGATGACGCAATCGGACGACAGCACGGGAAAATGGTGACTGCGTAGAATCACACACATTTTTTTTGCACTTTGCTATGAATCGAACCGATGACTGTGTGAGTCGTAAGTCAACTGTGTGACCACTGCGCCACTCCGGCCCCAATCACAAATATAAAATAATAAATTGTGTAACGTTTAAGCGCTGCTATATTATATAGGTACCTAAGAAATATGGTGGGGCGTTATTA
>NC_042495.1:85194301-85194435 GCF_005508785.2 Acyrthosiphon pisum
TATTGAAATCTGGCACCGCATATATATAATAAACAAATTTCAGTCAATTTTTTCTGAGTTCAACAAGACGAGAACTTAATGTGCAGTCTTGTATTAAATATTTAAATTACGTAGGTATTACTTGAGTTTCTTAG
>NC_042495.1:85194535-85194689 GCF_005508785.2 Acyrthosiphon pisum
CTTTTGTATAGAACTGATGTTTTTAAAATACATATCCTGACATTTTAAATATAATCGTAATATGGATATGTGTATAATATATACCAGGGGTGGCCAAACCGCGGCTCGCGTCATAGACTTTTGCGGCTCGCATCTTAACGTAACATTAGATTAA
>NC_042495.1:85194739-85196101 GCF_005508785.2 Acyrthosiphon pisum
TCCAGATTTGGAAATTGGGTTTTATTGAGTGCTAGACTTTTCATAAAAAATGTAAATGAAGGGGCCAATTCAACTTGTGAGTGGATAAATTAAAATAAAATTAGTAGAAGTAAGATTAGTTATATCTGTAATAGCACCATATGTTTTAATTGATAATTTATGTTATTTTTGATATAACAGTTATATCTTTATTATATAACCAATAAAATATAAATCTATTACCTATAATACGTTATGTTTTGCGTATTAGGGTTTGATTTTTGTAAGATGAATGACGTTTTGGATTTCTATGTCATTGAATTTGCTACTTTTAATGAATGTTGTGATGAATTCTTACATTCTGGAGTTACTCCTCTTGATTCAACAGATCCAGCCGTTATGACATTAGTAAGATTAGTATCAAACACCTGAGTTATAAATTAAGATAAAAATATTTTTATTTTTTTCAGAATAAATTTGCAGCTGCTTTAAAACAATCTACCATTGCAAAAGACAAAGTTTATTTTGAATTTTTAATAAGCCCAACACCGAAACGTGAAGAATTAGAAAATTTGAACCATTGTGTATTATCGTATAACGAGGTATAAACATTTAAATTTAAATATTCATCATTTAAAATAATTATAGAGATCGTATTATCATGTTTATTGGTACATAAATCTAATGCCAATTTAAATGGCTGGGGACATAGAATAATATGCATATGTATACTGCCCTCCTAGTGGAATAAGCAGTAAGTGCCAAATTTACAAATTTGAGGTTATTTCATATTCGGCATAATTGTATAATTCCGCTTCTTTTTTTCCTTATGAAAAACAACGTAACTCCACTAAAAATGCCTTTAAAATGCATTATAAAATGTCGTATCGACCAAATTATTGTCAAATACTAGGGAAATACGCAGTATGTACATGCATATAGCATTTACTAGAGAATAAAGCAGTATATCCAATGGAGATACTGCTTATTTTACTAGTATAATAATTTCTCAATGTAAATACTGCATATTTACCTAGTAATCTTATCTAAAACGGATTTGCAGTATGTCCACTTTATTTTTTAATCATTGAATGCTCATTGCTCGTGTCTAGACAGTTGTATGATTGTCATACACGCCATTTACCAAATGTTTTGGTCAAAAGCATTTATTGAGATTTGTCGGATAGACCGACCTAACCTTGGTACTAACTTCAATTATTATGTGGTTATCATTATTTTAATATTTGTATTAACTATCATATTTTATCAGTAAACACAAACTTTTATAATATGCATTTTTTTTTTAATTTGAATAATTAAATTTAACTTAGATAAACATACAAATGCAATTAACATTATTTTATTTTATTTATTAGTGTGATA
>NC_042495.1:85196151-85203386 GCF_005508785.2 Acyrthosiphon pisum
AAAAAAAAACAAAAATAATGATCTAAGTACAAAAAAAAATATTCAAAAAATTAAAGGATGCCTATCACTAATAATTAATTTTAAAAAAAGTGGGTAAAAATAATGATTTTATGGTGAAAAACAAAGAAATCGAAAAACTCATTTTCCCAACAATTCAATTATGGGAGATACTGCTTGTTCCACTAGGAGGGCAGTATACCTGGTCACCAATGTAATTTGTGTGCTTATCTACTACACTGACTAGCTTTCATAATAAAAATATAAATGTGTATTTGGTATTTTGGTATATAGTGTTGAGCTACTCATAAAAGGGGAGTAACTCAATGCAAGGCCATACCTGGTGGGATCAGAAGGGGTCCAGGGGTCGAGAGAGTTTTTTCTGTTACAGCCTTGACTCAATAACTAAATGGGCAGTAAATTGGATTTTTAGGTACTTAAATACCAATGAATTACGATATGAATAATGAATGTGTGTATGATGTGTAAAATTATATAATTATACATTATGTCGTTCGGTCCTACCTTCCTAATGTTACTCAGCCAAACGCTTAAAGACAACCTACTGAGATGTTCGTCTTCGCCAAAGATCTGTAAAACATGGATAGGACATACCAATCTTTGAATCTTATAAACTGAAATAAAGTGATTAAAATTGAAGTCAAATAAATATACCTAAATTGAGTATTAATTATCAATGTAGGTATAACTACAATACTGTATAATACAGGCGTGATTTCAGTGACTTGCCAGGGGGGGGGCATTTTTTTTTTTACTATCACTAAATTACTGAGGGGGCTTTGAAGGTACCCAAACCTGGCATGCAAGTTTGTCAATAAATAACCACTTATATTTATACTTAAACAATATACATTATGCTCGGTTTTATTATATTTTAATCACAAGGAGAATTATTAAATATAATATGTATTAAGAAATTAAACATTTTTGTTAGCTTGTAGCCGCGCCTGTTAATATTATATTAAATCATATCATACAAAAATGTAAGCAAACGGCCTCAAATTTTTGTCAGGTCGAAAAGACGCATATTAATCTATTTGAATTTATATTCTTCTAAAAATTTTAATTAATCCGTAATGAACGGCTAAATATGCGACGGTTGACCTCACGTATTCGTACGTCAAGCATCTTATTCAGAGACTCCTCGCTTATATAATGTGCGTCAAATTATTAATACAGGCGGGATGGGCATGACACCATGGTTTCATCCACTGTATATGATCTAAAGTATAATTATATCTTATTCAATTACTGGCTACCTGTGTAATTCGCCAACGGTGAGTACCAATTACGGAGGTCTGTTTTTTTTTATTATGAGCTATAGGTGTCACCAGTCCTGTAAAATATTTAATTAAAAGTATTTGAGTAAAAGTATTCAAATACTTTTTTAAGTATTGGATAACTTTTTAAATACTTTCAGCATGAAGTATTTTGAATAGTATTTTAAATACTTTTTTTTGTACTAAACACTTTTTGGTATTGAATACTTTGGTTTTTTATATCGAACATTTTATTTTTATTCGAAATAATTGGTTGGAAAAATATTATTGTCAACTATAATAATAGAATAATAGTTTTATTTAGTATTCTGTATTTCTGTGTTAGCTGAAGCCTAACAGTTTGTGAAAACCAGATTTCTGAAAATAGTTATTGAATAACAATATTCCCTTTAAACTATTAGCTAACTATTAGACAACCTACTACCTATGTGTTTATATCACGATAGTTAGAAACCCACTTTAAAAACCAAAAGTATTTGAAAAGTATTCCAAATACTTTTCAGAGTATTTGAGTAGTATTTGAAATACTATACAATTAAAGTATTTGAGTAGTATCTTAAATACTTAAAAAAAATGTATTTGAGTATTTACTCAAGTACTTTTTAAAAGTATTCTTTACAGGACTGGGTGTCACACGTTTACGGTTGTTAAACATTTAAAAGTATGAGGAGGTGATAAGTGTCGCAAGTAAGACGTCGGAGATGAAGTTTGTTAATAAGGGTTTGTAAAAAGACTTGGCACTTTGGTGGTCTAGTTTCAAATGTGATAATGTTTGAAAGTCGGGTTTGAGTGAAGGTGATATATTCTCTTTTGAAACAAAATTATAGTGGTGGTTGATCACTTCAGGTCACAAACCACGAAAATAGCCGTGGCTTTCACACCTACCCGTTAAATGGAAAGGTTTGGTGGGGGTCGAGCAACTTGTGCGTACGGGCCACTGCTGGCCCATGTACGTTCTACAAGCATAATCAGACAGTGCGACCATTAGAAATGACAGAGTGTCAGTGTGTAATTCATATTTATATTATTTCGTTCAAATAAAATCGAATATTCATTTACTACTGTACATTAAATTTTCGATTTAGTGTCCAAATTTTATCATCTCCTCTCACACAACACTAATTTTGAAGTCACCGCATGCCTCATCAACCGATGCCATTAATCTTTACTATTCATTAAATTGTGTTACCTTCTGGGAAGTAAACACAATTTTCCCAGTGCCAGATTTAAAAACTTTACAGAAATTTCCGTATATTCAACAACTTACATAGTTTGTGATTGAGTAAATTTTTAGTATGCAATTTATTCATTTTCATAGATTTATGTAATTGTTTTTTGATTAGTTGGATCATTATAGGTACTTAAAACTATCAATTTAATTTTAAGACTTCATATTATTTAAATAGTTTTTATAAATGTTTACAGTATTGTGAAAACCACGATTATTACCTAGGAAGATGGTGTGTCGATAACCAGGACATATTGTATAAAAAAGTAATACTTTGTAGTGTATGATATCATAAAAGTTATTTGATTTTTTTTATATATTTTATAGGGTAAATTTGCCAAAGAAAATTCAAAAGGATTCATTGGGAGTGATATAGATTTAATCGATCGTGATGATAAATGTAAATGTGGTAATAAGTACATAACGTTTTATATGTTATTAGCTGGATATGATAATGCAAATGATCCACTAACCTGCATAGCATTCAATTAGCCTATTTAGTCTAATAAATACTATTATTAATTGTTATTGTCGAATGCTGTAAAGAGGCACAAATGTACTATTATATTAATAAATTGTTTCTTTTACTAATTACTAGATCCTCATAGAACGATTTTTTTATTTTGTTGTAATCCAAAGACTTACAGTTAATAACTGTAAGACTATGTGACTGACACATGTTGTATAATTTTAATAAAAATAAAATTTTCAAGTAGGTACAAGTAGTGGTTGTAACTAGTTTCAGCGAAAAAATATTGAGTTTTCTGGAAAACTGACACCACGATGGTAACGATGATTAGATAACAAATAATAGATACTTACCATAGACATATTAATAAATGGACTGTTTCTTCACACACCCCGCCAATGTCACCGTGAGACCAACATTATTAGAAAGAGATCAAAGATATTATACATGTATATGAAAGAGAAGAGTATAGTTTAAAAAAATTAGATATCATGGAATAATAGGCAATATTTGGAGGTAATAACATAATAATTAATATTGTGGTGGATGGGCCACATAAGACTGCGCACGGGCGCAGAGCGCACTCTGGTTGTTCGTCTCAACGCATTCGGACTCGGGGAGTGACGACTAAACCGCAGGACATTTCGCTACTTTCTCCCCAGTCACGCCACCGGCGCATTACGGCATATATAAGAAACATCTCGAACACCTGACCAACGTCCTTACTCCTTACGGACGCCGGCCGGTCAAATCTTTTGTGCGCCCCCACTCCGCCAAAATATGTCTATTGATGATAATTACATTGTTATTGTCTATTACAATGTTTTTCACTCCATGATATGTAATTTGTTCTTTTGAGACCGTCTTAAGTTGTATGCTATCTCTTTCTAACTATGTTGGTATCACGATTAAAGATATACAGGTTGCACATCGCCCTATAGTAAACCGCTTCCAGACTGATTTACAAAGTGTCTATAAAAGTCAGCTGTTAATAATTAACCAGTGGCGCCCATGTGACGAAATTTAGAACTAATTTTAAACTATATTACATATTATTATGATAAGAAGGTAATATAGATATAATGTATTTTATATTTTACCGCCTTTTTATGTATTTTAATTTTGATTTTATGATATAGTATAATAAATAAGATATAGTATTAAAGTATATCTTTAACCGAATGTTTATGAGTATTTCAGTATTCGTAATATTTGTTATTAATCGTGAATCAGTATTCTAGTAGCTTGTACTAGTGTCAAGTGTTAAACTTGTTATATTATTGTGTAAAATGACTTGCTGTGTTCATTCATGTAAAACAAAAAATAAAAGTACCTTCTTAGTTCCTAAAGATGAAACTTTGTTGTATCTGTGGGAACAATCGATTGGCTTTCAATTAAAGCCAAGTTAAATACGTCGTCAGTAGGTCAAGAGGCTACTTTAGTTCAAGCAAAAAGTAAAGGATACCTTACACATCCAGATCACAATTTGTTTATACTTCTAAGATATCTGGAAACTTGTTTTGAAAAACATGCTAACTCAAATGATGTGTTTGAACTTACTTATAATGAGTTCTTTAATAATAAGTTTGAGCTTAAATTTTCTTGTTCAATGCATAAAGTTGAGATGTTAACTAACATTTTTTCTTATTATATTACAATGAGATTGAGACAGTACACTTATCTAGAAAATCAAAAAAACCTAAAAAAAAATAAAACTAAAAAAAAGTTGTCTAAATTAGTTAAATATTAAAATTCTTGTTTATACAATTTTTTTTTTTTAATAGTATTTATGTTTATACAGTTAATCATCCTTATTCCTTATATTACTTATGTTTTGAATTCAATATTATTAAGTACTTTTCACATATTATTGTTTGTTAATTGCAGTCCTGTAAAGAATACTTTTAAAAAGTACTTCAGTAAATACTCAAATACATTTTTTTTTAAAGTATTTAAGATACTACTCAAATACTTTAATTGTAAAGTATTTCAAATACTACTCAAATACTTTTGGTTTTTAAAATGGGTTTCTAATTATCATAATATAAACACATAGGTAGTAGGTAATCTAATAGTTATCTAATAGTTTTAAAGGGAATATTGTTATTCAATATTCAATAACTTTTTTTAGAAATCTGGTTTTCACAAACCTTTGGGCTTCGGCTAACACAGAAATACAGAATATTAAATAAAACTATTATTCTATTATTGTAGTTGACAATAATATTTTTCCAACCAATTATTTCAAATAAAAATAAAATGTTCGAAATAAAAAACCAAAGTATTCAATACCAAAAAGTGTTTAGTACAAAAAAAAGTATTTAAAATACTATTCAAAATACTTCATGCTAAAAGTATTTGAATATACTTTTACTCAAATACTTTTACTTAAATACTTTACACGACTGGTTAATTGGCATATAAATATATAATGAATACTTATAACTTATAAGCGTTAAAATATGTTTTACATTTATTAGAAAGGGCATACTATACTATTTACTGTTTATTTTTATTAATAATATGAAATATGAATTTAATATTTATGAATTTAGTATCGTCATTGATAAAATTATTAAAATTGTTTGGGAAGTGAGCGGCCTACGCCTACCGAGCTTCACTTCGCCAGTTAAATACTGACTTAGGGGTCAGAAAGATTAAGAACACGAGGTTCGGTCCCTAGCACAAACAACGACAATAATTATAGGGGTCGGAGTGCAAAAGTGCGACGACTTAGATGATTTATTATAACAAAAAAAACTTATAATACAAGTAACACGGTTGCGTTCGAACAAGAACGGAGAACGACAACGCGAATATAAAAAAAACAATAAAAATGCGCGGGAGCACAACGGCGTTCGACGAGATCGACAATAAAAAGCGAGCGAAGGACGATGCGACTGTCAAATGCAAGAGCGGTTGCAAAAGAGAACGAGCTGCGAGCGCCGCAGGCGGCTACGTGCCGGTGGTGCGGTAGACCGGGCGGCACGAAGAGGGGGAAACGCGAACGCGGTTGACTCCCGCAAGGAACATATATAAAATAAAACACAGCTGACTCTCGGACGGGAACGCGACAATGTTCCCGCCACGGATATAGATACTATGGTTGCACGACGGCCCATATTGGATCACAGTGCTGAGCGGCGCCGAATGTTCTTATCAATTCTGACAAAAAGTCGCGTTTTACTAGCGCCCTCTACAACTACTACTAAGTTACGGTAACCAAACCGGGTTACCCAGCCACGGTGGAGCGCTAGTATGTCGCGACTTTTTTTTGTATGGATACTATGTATGTATTTATGTAACTTGATAAGAACATTTGGCGCCGTCATATTATTGTTCGTTGTGCAACCATAGTATCTATATCCGTGGTTCCCGCCGAGAGAGTGGTGATACCGCGCAGTATCGCCACAATTGCTTAGATATAACATTTATTATATGGAATATTTCCGCTTGAAGCGCCACACATTAATTATTGCAATGGTCATTTCGTATTTCACCTTATCAGTAGTCGATGTGCAACCTGTATATCTTTAAACGTGGTTGGTATACAAACCAGGGCCGTATTTACAATTTGTGCGCCCTGGGTAACAATATTTTTACGCCCCCCTCCCCACCAAAAATTAGATCCACTTTTTTGATTTTTCTTAATACATTTTTAGTTATAGTTCTTTATTCAGCTTTAATTTGTAAATTTGTCATATGTTAAATACTATTATTAAAATGTAGGTATAAGGTATACCTAAAAACCCATATTATATTAATATATTATTATACACAGCAAAAAAAATGAATACAACAGGTACAATGATTATTTATAAATAGATTATTACAATAATTTTTTTCTAGATTGCTTATTGGCAAAATCTTCTATAATATCTTTGCAGTCTAATTCTCTTGTGAGTTCTGATTCAATGTTGAGAACAGCTAATGCATTTAGTCTTTCTTCTTTCATTGTAGATCTTAAATAGCTCTTAAATCTCTTTAGTGTAGAGAAAGACCATTCAGCTGAACAATTTGTAGCTGGAGTACAGAGTATCATTCTCAATGCAATGTCTGTGTATGGATAGACTTCTACAAGGTTGTTATTTCTTATATAAATACTCATTTCTAAAATTGTTTTTGGAAAAACACATTTTTGTTTTTTTAAGCTTTTAACATGACTTTGAAAATGAACGCATTCTATAGGAAATGAGGATCCTAAATCACTTTTGTATATACTTTGCAGTGACTCAGAATT
>NC_042495.1:85203436-85208869 GCF_005508785.2 Acyrthosiphon pisum
GTAAGTCAAACACGAATAACTGCAGATACATGAAAATTCTACTGAATGTTTATATTAGCATTTCCTATACACCATACAATTTTGAAAATATTTTGACTCTTTTTGAGCTGTCTACGGACATTTTCAGTTTTAAATTCTGTTAGTTTTTTTTTCTATAAATATCAATAAAGTTTTATCTGTTGGGCCAAAAAGTGTATAAATTTAATACAAAGCTCCTGATATATTGTTACAATATCAGTTGAAAATTATTAAAAATACATAGGCACAATTTTTTTTTATAAGCATTTAAAGATCAAATTTTGACAAAATTTATCAAATCTTAATTTGAAAAATTATTTTGTAGTTAAAAATTTATAAAATGTTCAATTTTTTTATCTAAGAATTAAAAATTTAAAACAAGATTCCACATAAGTAATTAATTCTGTTACCAAAAAATCTAAAAAATACATTTACACAGTTTATTTTTATAGTCATTTTAAGTACAAATTTGGACGAAATTACATATTAAAAACCTAGGATAACTATTTTAGTTATTTTGTTGTGATTGTATAATATTATTCGTGGGTACTTGAAACTTCTAAAGTATACTATTATATATCTATGATTTTACCACGGTTTTTTGTTGATGTATAACGCGTTATAACTTATAAGTACCTAATAGATATTATGATATATTGATATGATTAATTTGGAATTTATTATAGGTACCTATTATAGGTCAATTTTTTTTTAATACCATAGATAAGTATATATATGTCTAATACATAGACTGATATACCGTCTCCGCTCAGAATCGTTTTTCTTATACAGTGATATTATATCATTGAATTCAAATTTAATACCGTCCATTATACAGTGACCCACTTCTAACCTACTATACAGCAGAGCGACATCCACTTACCCACGTTTTTTCTATTAATTTCGACCAACTTATGTATGGAAATAAATTGGGGAGGAATGACTTACAAATTTTTAATTCGTGATTACAAATACTTACAAATTACGCAGGACGATTTGGAACATTCAAAGTTCAAAAAGCTCGATAAAGCACGGCCAACTTCTTTTTAAGGATAATTAAGAATGGGATGACTTTCAAAACTTACAAATTGTCAACGACATTTTGGAATAGTCAAAAACTTTGAAATGCCAAAACTGAAAACGGCCAAGTTTCGCGGAAGTTAGCCGTGATTTAAACTTTTGAGGATAATTGATAACGGATGTACTTACAAATTGCCAAATTCTACTTACATAAAATTACAATTGACTTACAAATTTTCGACAAAATTTGGAGCCAAAATGTTCATATTGTGCGGCCAATTTCACGGACCTGTTATCCACTTATCCATTATCTATGAACACTAGCATTATTTTGAGTTACTAATTACAATAAATTGTCATTAATCAAATGTTTTGCTTTAATTAATTATTATATAACAATCAAATGTGTTCTGTACATTTGTAGGTACCCACGTCATTTAATTTTTATTTACAGGTATAGATTATATGAACAAGGAACATTTTTAGTTTGTACAGACTGGTTTTTTACATAGTTACTGTAATTAATATCAATAACGATAAATAACATAAATAATTATTATATAGTATTTATTTAAATATTATGTAAAACAATCAACTTCATATATTATGTAATATGTACCTATTATGTTTAAAATTAAAAAAAATTAGTACATAAAAATTAACTAATCAAAACTATATAAGATGTTGCTAATATAGTAATATGTGATTAAATTATCGCACGGAAAATGCTTCATTTTCCTTGTAAATTACAACGTAAAAATCGTGACACTTTTACTAAAAATTCTTTTTAATCATAATAAAATTATTATTTTACATATATATTAAAAAATAATTGGGTTAGAAATATAAATCGGTTTATGGTGTATAATAATTTGTATGCTTTATTCATTGGTTGATATTTTAAAACAAACAGGAGCTTTAATAAATAAATATGTTGTGACTTGTGAGTTGTGAGCTAGGAGCTAACGCCACTGCTTAAAAATTCATGGGTGACAACTTTATTTACTCA
This sequence comes from Acyrthosiphon pisum, assembly GCF_005508785.2. NCBI lineage: Eukaryota > Metazoa > Arthropoda > Insecta > Hemiptera > Aphididae > Acyrthosiphon > Acyrthosiphon pisum. The sequence goes on from NC_042495.1 coordinate 85,205,484, forward strand.
ACGGTCAACTTCGATGACGCGAAACGTTCTAAAAGACCGTTTAAACCATTCTAAACGCCGTTCTCAACTTTTATAGCTAAGGATTGAAAATTTAAAACAAGGCTCCACGTAAATAATTGTTATATATAAATTACCTTATTAGTTTATTCACAATAATATCATCATATATACTTAGTAATATCCAAAGAGGTGGGCCAGTTAATGAAAATAATAAACTCAAGTTAAGTTAAGTTAAGGGGACAAAAGATCGATAGGTTAAAAGTTAGTAGGGAAAAATATAGGTATTAACTTGACTCAGTTTAAAAAAAGATAATCTACTTTTTTAATTAGTACCTATGTGAATCATATAAAGAGTGACTGAGTTCATTCTTATTTCTTATTTTTTTGATATTTACTCAATTTCTTATGGAACGATTTTGATATTTTGTTGTAATTCAAAAACGAATATATATATATGTATATATAGATACATAAAAATTTTACTGAATGTTTAAATTTTTATTTTCTATACACCGTAACAATTTGAAATATCTAAACGATTTTAGTTAAATTGTTGTAATTTTATAATATATTAATTCAACTTACCGGATACCGTAACGATATTACGTATACGGGTATACGTATTAATTATTATTAATAAGTAATCACAATAGGTATAAACATTAAGCATATACAATATCCACACTGACAAACCGTCTCAGCTAAGAATCGTTTTTCGTATACAATGATATTATACCATTGATTTCAAATTTAATTTCATCTATTATACAGTGACCCACTTATAACCTACCGTATAGCAAAGCAATAACATCCACATTTCACTATTCCACCTTTTTATATTTACCATTTGCTCAGAATTGTTTTTCTTATACAATATGATATTATATCATTGAATTCAAATTTAACACCATCCATTACAGTGACCCACTTGTAACCTACTTTACGACAGAGCTACATCCACTTATCTACTTTTTTCCTTATTTTTTATTTTTCTTCTTTATCTATACATATGAAAGTTTGATATTTTTATTCATAAAATTTTAGTACGGTTAGGTTAGGTTAGGATTTTGTATTAATTGTTTATAATATTATATTAAGGGGATCGCATGTCACGTATTTTTCGTTCGTTTTAGACCAATGGACGGTGGTAAATTACACATACATCCGAATGTCCGATTTTAATTTTTAATATATGTATGAATTCTTTGGCAAAATAACTAGGCTTTTTAGGAAGTCAATTTTTAATTTTCTATTTTAAAGGATCATACAATTTGGATATTTTTTTAAAAACCTCATGAAATAATTGTATTACATTTGTATTTATTTTGGGTTTTTTGGGTTTTATATAAAAAAAAGCGGTTCCTATAAAGCATAGTCTAGGAGCTTACGAATTCAACCCCTTTTTTCGATATTACAATCAAACTTCAGGAAATATGTTTAATTACTACCGCTTTTGGTAATTTTTATAGGTTGATGCATAGAAGAATATATTATTTTCGTTTTTCTCGATTTATTGACATAAGCGTGTGCGTGCGAGAGTGGCACACGGCGGATTCCGAACGTATCTACGCACACTAGTGATCATTTACTTCGCACACAACCACACTGCGTAACGAGAATAAGACATCGAATTGCCTATACATGACCCCTTATTAAATCAACGCCTTCAATTCCCCTAATCCGCTGTAGGTTTTGTTGGTTTTTTTTTATTCATCGAATTTTAGTACGGTTACTGGATAGGTTAGGTTAGGATTTAGTATTAATTGATTATAATATTATATTAATCCGCTGTAGGTTGAATCAATTAAAAACGACAAACTTGGTATAACTTTGATACTTGAGTTAAGGGGTATGAATACTATTGAAAAGTTCTATGAATATGTATTTTTGTATTTCCTATAATATGGTTTATTGAGCGGTCTGAGAGTAAATACACCTATTATCAATATTGCTGAAGAGAAGTTAATCTATGCCTTTATAAAGGTCAATTCGATATTTTAATAAAATTACTTAACTCAATAATTCAAATCCAAAAAATAAAATGTCACAAGTTTTAGAGCTAAATATCAGACATTGAAAATAAGGGTCATAGGCTGACGGACTGTTTTCACTCAGAATTGTTTTTCTTATACAATATGAGATTATAACCTGCTTTACGGCAGAGTGAAATCCACTTACCCGCTTTTTTTTGTGAATATTTTTCCTTTTTTAGCTCCTACAACTTCCGAGCCCTATTTATAACATTAATTTCATCTTTGTTATTGTTTAGTTTTTATGGTAAATGTAACGTGTAATCGATTAGAAAAATATAATAATATTTTAGGCTCCCGGCCTCAACACTATTACGTCACGGTAATGCTCTCAATGTCGCATAAAATAATGTCGAACAACTTTTCATTTTAGTATCCGTTGGTAATAAAAATGTCATTATTGGTGGCGTTTACATTCCCCCATCCAGTGCCTATCTGATATATACGACTGTCACATCCAGTCATTAGAACTGCTTCGTATGAATTACGCTGATTGCGAGTTTATTATTGCCGGCGACTTCAACTTATCATCTGCGCGTTACGAAATCAATTCTAAATCGGGTATTACCTTTTCTCCTTCCACTGCCCAATCTGATTCTATTCTTTTTGGTTATTCCTATTTTAATTTCCGTCAATTCAATCAAATACTCAATTAAAATAATTCTCTATTAGACCTTGTTTTCTCATCGCTTCCAATGTTATCGGTCTCCTTATCGTTAGATCCAATTGTCCCTATCGACAACCATTACCCGCCGTTATTAATCGATTCTAAATTACAATGCATTTCTAACACACTCCCACACAAAATTGAATTTTGGAATTTTAAAAAAGTGAATTTTTTTGATATTGCTTATGAATTAAATAAAATTAATTGGTTATTAACATTTTTTAACCTAGATATTAACACAGCTGTTAATAAATTTAATTCTATTTGTCATGAGATCTTATTAAAACATGTCCATATTGTTACTTATATGTATAATTCATTCCCAATATGGTTTAATAAAGAATTAAGACTGTTGATAAAAGAAAAAAAAATAGCCCATCTTAAATTTAAACAATCTAACACGTTTCAGATTACACCAATTTCTCTAATCTTCACCTACAATGCAAACAACTATCTCGATCCTGTTATATTAATTTCATATCTAAAACTCAACTATCATTGGTCAGCAAACCAAAACAATTTTGGAAATTTATTAAAGATCGCAAAAAATTAGACACCTTCCCTAGAGTCATGTTTTTAAATAATAAATCTGCACAGGACGGGTTAAATATTTCTAATTTATTTGCAGACACTTTTCTTCGGCTTACTCATATCTTTGTCCATCAACTGAAGTTTAAAGGTTATGACAC
>NC_042495.1:85209308-85230073 GCF_005508785.2 Acyrthosiphon pisum
TACTTCACCACTACTTTTTATTTTGTATATGAATGATGTTGGCTTAATTTTTAAACATGCAAATTTCAGTACCTATGTTTGCAGATGATTTAAAACTTTATTATAATATCGATTCACTAGGTGATGGCTCTAAATTACAAATTGACTTTGATAATTTTAGAGTCTGGTGCCATAATAATGGTTTACAAGTTAACATTAATAAATGCAATTCTATTTCTTTTTGTCGAAATAAATCTCCGCTCAATATTAATTATTACTCCGATAATTACCTTTTACCTAAAGTCCACTCTATAAAAGATCTTGGGATTATTTTTTCAAGTTCACTCTCTTTTACAGCACACATTCAATCAATAACAATAAAAGCAACACGATAACTTGGCTTTATTATCAGAAACACTCAAGACTTTAATAACATTGTATCATTAAAAGCCCTTTATTTTGCTCTAGTACGTGCAATACTTGAATATTGCTCTATTTTGTGGAATCCTTACCAACTTGTATGGATAAACAAAATTGAAAGAGTTCAGAATAAATTCCTAAGATATATTAATAAGAAATTTCCTAATAATTGCATAATAACGGACCATTACTATGAACCCCTTAGAAGACTGGTTAATATCAACTCTCTTAATTCAATACGTTTATATTTTGACGTCATATTTATTTACAAAATCTTACATGGCACAATTAATGACAGTTTTCTGCTCAGCAACATTAATTTATCAGTCCCCACTTTTAATTCTAGAAACCGACAGACCTTCCACATTTCTATTCACAAAACACTATACGGATTTTTTTCCCCTATTAACAGCTAGAGCACTAGTCTCTTGTAACAACTTACAAAACAAACTGGATATCTTTCATTCCTCTCAAAAAGCGATCTAAATTAATATACTTTCTTTTTCACCATTTTTTCTATTTAAATATATTGTATACTAACTAACCAGAGTGCAAATCTATTTACTTAATATTGTTGTATTTATAGTTAGACAATTATTTTATGCATATTTTTTTTTTATCAAACTTGTAAATATATTTAATAATTCTGCACTAAATGCTCTCGGGTGTGTATTTCAAATAAATAAAATAAAATAAAAATAAATAAAATTATAGAATGAACCTCCACCATACCTAAGACATATTATACATGTCAAAAAGTTTATCATGTTTATTCACATTTCAAAAACCAATTTTATACAAATGTACTTACTATATGCTTATACTAATTCTATGTAGTATAATATTATTATTATAAATATTATGAATTCAGAAAAAAATCTGTGTTGTAGTACAGAAAATTTTATATTTTATACTCTGGCTAAAAAGTAAATAAAAATATTGACACAGATAGAGTGGGATGGTTAAGCTATACCTTATATAGTAATATAGGTAATAAGAGACTAAATCTATATTTTTTCCCTCCTCTCCATCCCGCCAAATAACAACAAACAACAATGGTAATAATAGTTCCTGCACCTCTGCAATCTGCATGTTTCCATATTACGTATACAAATCATAACCACATAATAGGTATTTGTTAGTTTTATAATATATATTAGCGCCCTTGCAGCTAATATAATATAAACTACAAGGCTAGTGACAATAAGCAACCCAGTGTTTATGGGATTAATAAATTATCTTAACAACAAATAGTCATTATTTATTATTCCAAAATGTTAAATAAACATTGGTTTTCAGATTCACCACAATATGTCTTTTACAAGTTAGGGTTGTTAGCCCTATGCTCAACCCCCAACCCGGAAGACCCGGTCACCCTTCTCAATTAAGATTAGGGTGATTATACTATAACTGAACAAACTACAATTAAAATCAGTTCAGTTTAGAGCTCGGAGCCCCAGGTTCGCTATACCCTTATCACTAATTAATGTCCCCCTTAGGTAATTATAGACTATAAGTGTACCAAAATAAATCACAAGGCTAGTGATAATAAGCAACACAATGAATAATGATTATGGGTTATTTATAGTTATAAATAAATTATAAATAAATTAAAAATTATTATTATAACATAAAGTCATTATTTATTTTTTCTAAATGTGTTTTTATATGTACACAACTGCATTATTAAATTGCTAACAAATGTATTATGTAATAACCCAAAAAGTTCCTATATATAACTAACAACAATGATAAACATGCATATCATACAACTTGAATGTTTAATGTGTTTAATTTCACCATAATATTGTAGTTTACATTTGAATAATAAAATGAATAGTTTAGTAGTGATTAATATTTATATTGTTTTATTACATCTATTAATTTTGGTCAACCCAACTACAGCAATTTGTGGTAATTATAAAAATAACCAAAATTATATTCTTGATTATTTGATGAATTCAAAAATTGTATATTATAGTTTTCTACTTTTCCAATTAATTTATGTGCCTACATATTATGATAGAATTCTAATTCATTTGGATCTTGGAATATTAAAAATTAATTCAAACTTATTCATATTATGTTGGTTTGAATATAATTCAAAAGTTCTATATTCGTATTATGAACTAGACCAATTGGGTGGTTAAACAATGCCGGGTAATGCTAAATAAATTATAGAAAACTTAAGGGTTCAACTCAACTGCAGCTGGTAAATTAAAACTCTATTACCATAATTATTATATTCTTAATTATTTGATGATTAATAAATAATAAGAAAGCTTAAATGAAAAACAAATTACTGAATCCTTATTTTTAACAAGTTGGTTTGAATATAATTAAATTGTGTTCATAATAGATAGAGTCGTTTTTTTTGTAATTAATTATTTGTATTTGTTTCCAACTTATAATATGGCACACCATCATTAATAGTAACCAAATGAGTATCTACTTAATAAGTAGGTATTATGAATCAAAAATCCGTGGGCTTGTATCTATTGATGTTTTTATACGGGCGACTAAATTAATATTATATTACCCCTATATTATTATTATTAATTACTAATTAGTACCTACCTAATTTATACGACATATTAGTTTTTATAAATAAAAATATGTAGGAAATTCTTTGTAAATATATATTTTTTCTAATAATATTTTCTATATTCTACGAACTTATAACTTATATAAATAATATTTGGATAATATGAAAATTCATAATTAATTTAACTGTGAATAGTATACATAAAATAAGTTGATTTTAAGTTAACGTAGATACAAATGAGTTAAGTTAAAGTTAAGTTAATTGAAACAGCGAACTAGAAGTTAAGTAAGTTAAATAACTACTTAAATTTTAACTTACTAACTTGTTAAGGCCCAGCCTGGATTATTACTGCTGTTATATTGATGTTTTTATATTTTTATTCTGACATTTTTCATATTTCATCAAAATTATTTTATGAATTAACTATTACTTTTCTTCTTATTAATTATTACTGCTGTTTTTATTGATTTTTTTATTCTGACATTTTTTAAACTATTTTTTTATTTTTTTATTTATAATTATTTATTAAACTTAATTGATATTAAATCAATTGAATCAATTCACTAAATGTATTAAATGTATTAATATTTTCAATAATGTAAGGTTTAAATCGATTACTAATTGTTATCGAAAACAAAAGTGTCACTTCCTAAAATAAGAGGCGATGCATGTAAATTATATTCTCGAAATCATTATCAATTCAATTAACAAAAAAAAAATTGTAATATATTTGAGTTAATAATTTTTAGTCATCGTAATATTTCACTTTCAATCCCCCAATGTCCATCTTTACCTATATAATTTTCACAATTTTTTTTATTCAATATTGAAGTTCTAATTTTGATGACATTGCAAATCTCATTTAAATGTCTTGATTTTGTTCAGCTATATTTTACTATTTTAGTCATTTCTTTTAAGCTTTTTATTCAATTAAATATTTGTTTTAATATGTAGGTACGTCAAAAGCTTATACATTTCGCGTTTTATAAAATGTATACATTTGAATGATTTACATTTGTTTAGGGAAATTATGGGGTTAAAGATACCTAGCATTACCTATATCTTAAGTGACTACTTCTAAACTATCTAAACCCTTCTGACCTTATCCCACTTTTTTGTGCATGAAATGTTTCAATTACAAATATTGTTCGTAAAGACTTACTTCCCACACCAACTGTTATGGAAAAGTGGAAAACCCACAACTATGTTTACAGTTTATATACACTGTCTTATTTTTCCAAAATAATCAATCCAATTATCATTTATATTAGACCTGGAGATTTATTTTTCATTACATAATCATGAATTAAGATAATTGATATGTATTTCATTAGTAAAATCTTGGCGTAAATACAAAAAAATAGCAATCGTTAGAATACAATTTACAATTATTTATGAAATACTAAATTAATAACAAAAATACCATCCATCAAGTTATACTTTCAACCATATTCAGCAATAATTCATATTTTATTTTAGGCAACAGACTTCTATTTTTTTTTTGTTTTTTTAATTAAGCTTGAGCACGCGCGGCAACTTAGACCATTAGCTGATTTTGTTTGTTTTTAGGTTGTTTGTAGGTTGTTACTTTTTAGTAGGAGAGGAACGGTTGAAAACACGTATAATGGCATGGATTTGTTGCTAAAAATCCCGAGTGGCCTTCATTCACTATAAAAATCTGTAGTATAGGGCCATGTGCGATCTCTAATTCTTCAAATTTATTATTTCCTCTTTTCATATATTTGGTATGAATAGTTGAAGCTATTATATGCAATTTTTCCCAGCTTGAATTCTTTTGTATAAAAGTATAGAATTAAATATTATTATTTTTTTTTTTTTGTATTTTTAGGACTTGGTGATTCATCATGTAGGTATTCAGGTAATTTTGACAGCGACAATGTAATATGTCACAAAGATGTAGTGAAGATAGGTAAACTTCCAAAAGAATGCACAGCCTTTGTTTTTGATGGAGTTACTTGTAATAAAAATTATGAAATCAGTTATAGATGGATACCAGAAGATTTAGGTAATACACAGTTTATTATTAATATTAGTACTTACCTACATAATTATATTTATGGTATCACATTATAATTTTTATAATAAATAAGGTATACTAAAAATACAATTTTGAATAGTTTTGAAGCGTTAAATTTTAGATTCTGAGTGAAACGATGAATGTATTGATTTAACAATGATGTGTGTTTTTTTTTTATTTATTTATTTTTATTTATTTATTTATTTCTTTTGTGTTTTTTGTGTCTGTCATCACTTTTTGGGACAGTAAAGGTGCTTGGATTTTCTTCAACAGTACCTTTTCTGATAGGAAAGTGAATCTAGTTGGTACTTTGGGGGGTCAAAAGTAAAAATTTCCCAGTAGATTTCAAATGAGACGTGAAAAATAAAAGAAAAATTAAGGAAAAACGGGAATTTTTACGCAAAATCTGTTTTCGAGAAAATCGATTTTGGTTTTTGGTACAACTCTAAAACAAATGACCGTAGGTGCATACAATTTTGACTGAACGTTTATGTTTTCATTTTCTATACACCATAATATTTTTCAAATATTTTGATTTATTTTGTGCTGTTTACGGACATTTTCAGTTTCCATTTTTTTTCAGTTTTTTTTCTATAAATATCAACTACATTTTTTTTGTTGGTTAAAAAAGCTTGAAAAATTAATAGAAGGTTTCTTTTATATTGTTTCAAAGGCAGATGAAAAAAATTAAAAATCCATAGTCACAGTTTTTTTTTTTTTTCCTATACACCATAAAATTTTGAAAATAATTTGATTCTTTTTGAGCTGTGTACAGACATGGTCAGTTTTCAATTTTTTTAGTTTTTTTTTCTATAAATATCAATAAAGTTTTATCTGTTGGGCCAAAAAGTGTATAAATTTAATACAAAGCTCCTGATATATTGTTACAATATCAGTTGAAAAATATTAAAAAAACATAGGCACAATTTTTTTTTATAAGCATTTAAATATCAAATTTTGACAAAATTTATCAAATTTTAATTTGAAAAATTATTTTGTAGTTAAAAATGTATAAAATGTTCAATTTTTGTATCTAAGAATTAAAAATTATAAACAAGATTCCACATAAGTAATTAATTCTGTTACCAAAAAATTTAAAAAATACATTTACACAGTTTATTTTTATAGTCATTTTAAGTACAAATTTGGACGAAATTACATATTAAAAACCTAGGATAACTATTTTAGTTATTTTGTTGTGATTGTATAATATTATTCGTGGGTACTTGAAACTTCTAAAGTATACTATTATATATCTATGATTTTACCACGGTTTTTTGTTGATGTGTGACGCGTTATAACTTATAAGTACCTAATAGATATTATGATATGATTAATTTGGAATTTATTATAAGTACCTATTATAGGTCAATTTTTTTTTAATACCATAGATAAGTATATATTATATGTCTAATACATAGACTGATATACCGTCTCCGCTCAGAATCGTTTTTCTTATACAGTGATATTATATCATTGAATTCAAATTTAATACTGTCCATTATACAGTGACCCACTTCTAACCTACTGTACAGCAGAGCGACATCCACTTACCCACCTTTTTTAAAAATTTATATTTAAATGTTCATTAAGTACTTTATACTTTCCGATTACAATACAGTAAATTTATTTTTTGGTAACCAATATAAAAATAACTAAGTTTTTTTATCTTAGATGAAAACATAGGTATCGTATCTAGTTAAATTTATCTATAAATAAATATCCATAATTATCCGTGAATGATTTTAAATTTATTTTTATGAAATAATTAAAATATTAATTAAAAATTCTGGGAAGAGCGTTTTAATAATAATTTGAAGAAAAAAAACATTATAAATAAATAAGAAAAGTCTATAATTCTGTATTATATACCAAGGTACATCGATTTTATCGACTTCGCCTGTATACCGATGTTATTTTAGTGTGGTATAAACTGCATACCTATTAAGCCGGGATCATTCTGAGTCCCCTAAGGGTCGCCGTAGCTAGAGGTTAAATTGTTTTTAAAGTGTAGATATAACAAAAATAAATTTTTTTTTTATTGGATTTGTTGAGAAATTTATATATTAGTAAAAACTGATAACTGATAACATGTATCTTTTAATATTATATCTTTTACATTTCTACATTTATTTATGATTTAAAGAGTAATTTAGAGTTGCTCGTAAGAAATAGCAACTCTTAAAAAAATTATGATTGTTCAACTTTTTTGGGTGTAACTTGCTGCAGTAAGTGCAACTCAATTTTCATAGGTTATGGTTCCATTGGCCCGTACAGATTGGTTGTTTATTTTGCCTTCGGACGATGATATTTATAATTTTTTATTAAAATTATATTGTTTAATGTGAACGGCAAGTAAATATAAAAAACGGTTAATGAAAACTTATTGAAATGTTTCGAGTGGTATTATTGATAAATATATTTTTACTTAAAATAGCTGATCCCGTGCACATTGTTGCTCGTTAAATGTACCAATACTCTATATGGCCCAAACTTTGTTCAATTCGTTATTTAATATTTGGTGGATGACGTTCAAAACGTATTTTAACTTTGGCGATACAGGAAGATACCAGATTAATAATATACTAGTAAGGAATCGGTTTAAAAATCAAGTCAAATCTTGTAAAACATAACCTGGAGCAGTCTGTGACAGTGATCATCAATTAGTGGGTATGAAATTTTGTATAAAACTAAAAAAAAATCGTTAAAGTTAAAAGAAAGCAAGCAAACTATAATCTCAAAGAGTTGGAAAACATGGAAGTAGTTGAAGATCTAAAGAAAAACATGGATAAAATATACAACAATAAAGATGAGTGAAAAGAACCAATAGACAAAACATGGGAGAACATAAAAAGCGTTGTAATAAATGCCTAAAGAACCACACTACTCAACGTTTCAAACACTAAAAAGCATCACCTTTCAGTGTCAAAAATACGGGACATATTTTTTTTTTTACATTAATGATTTTATTGAGTTTGATTTTTAGTATTCCAATGAAATAAAATAGTGTCAAGTATTTTAGCTCCTTAAAAAATTAAAATACAAAATATAAATGGCTCTTTACTTTAATTTTTATTGTGTATACAAATAATATAAATGGATTAACATATTTAATACATTAATGTATCTATGTATATAAATAAATTTTATATAGAATAATGTAATTGAAATAACTAGTTAATTTTTTGAGTTTTGAAGGAATATTTTTTGTTACTTCTTACTGCTTTAAGTAACTCTTCATCAAGTTTCACTTTTTCAATAAAATCAGAACAATTTTCAGGAAAGTTAAGACTTATTTGAAGTTCTGATTTTATGAGTTCTACATGGCACCGATCCCTTTCTTTTGACCACTTTTGGTTCATTATAGAAAAAACTCGTTCAACGTAAGCATTTGATGGTGGAATACTTAAGACATAAGAAATTAAAAGAAATGTATTTTTGAAATTTTCTTTTGTACCACATGAAAATATTTTTGTCCACTTAGAGTACACATTTTGCTCTTCACTATAAACATTATTTAAAATAGGTTTTATTGTGAAATATTCATTAAAAAGGCCATCTAAAGAAATATTTTCTAACTGTAATGTTCTAACAACTTAATCGTTTCAATCTCTTATCTATGTTATACCACAAAACTAACTTTTAATGAATTATACGTCCTATAGATTTTAAAATTCATGATATTTGTGTATTATTTTAAGAAAAACTCAAATACGGGACATATTGCATCCCGTTCGTTATTAATACGGGACGCGGGACAGATTTATTCAAAACGGGACTATCCCGTGAAATACGGGATGGGTGGCAACCCCGAAAGCATGGTCAACAACGAAGAATATGCTGACCTCACGCCTGAGGTCCAGCAAAATGTTTTACACCATCTTCATAAACTTTAAGATGAATTTAACAGGTATTTCACAGAATATAATGGTTATGAAACGAAAGGTATCCGATGTATGATTCGAAATCCTTTTATTGTCAAATTTGATGAAGTGGCTGATGCTATCCAGGAAGATTTGATAGAGTTACAAAATGATCGAAACTGTAAGGATACGTATGAATCTTCCATGAATATCAAAGAGTTTTGGTGTAAAAAAGCAATTACGTATCCTAAGCTTCGAGAAATCGCATTAAGATATTTAGTCATATTTTCAACAACTTATTTGTGCGAACAAGGATTTTCCGCACTGCTCAACATTAAAAATAAACAAAGAAATCTGTTGGACGCCACTAAAGATATGCGTGTAGGTTTGAGAAATATTACCCCTAGAATATCTTTGTTCTTGTTCTTCTTCTTCTATTGGCTATTCTACTCTCTAAGAGTTTTAGCAGTCACTACAATATCTCGCCACTTTTCTCTGTCTTGAGCAATTACACGCCAGTCTTCTATGCCCATTTCCTTCAGGTCTTCCGCTACTCCCTCAATCAGTCTCTTCCTGGGACGTCCCCTTGGTCGTTTTTCCTTAGGTTTCCACTCGAAAGCAACCCGTACAGGGTCGTTTTCTTCTCTTTCAGGATATTTCCTAGCCATTGGATCCTTTGACCTTTGATGAAGTTAGTAACTGGAGCCAGATTCATAATTTCCTGCAGTTCTCTATTGAATCTTCTTCGCCAACATCCCACATTCGCATCAAACACAGGGCCACATATTTTTCGCCATATCCTGTTTTCGAAACTTTTTAACCTCCTTTCCGTCGTCACCGTTGTAGTCCAGGCTTCACATCCGTAGGTCAATATGGGTCTTATAATAGACACATACAATCTCGTTTTAGATCTTCTCGAGAGCGTTTTTGAGTTGAGAAATTAGAATATCTTTGTTAGTAAAGTAAATGCAAGCGCAAAAATCACATTAACTTGTTTTTAAAATTAAAATTTATTTTTTATAAGAATAATAGTATGATACGCATTTTTTTATTATAGTAATTTGTGTTAAATTTTAAATAAATGTAACATGTTTAGCTAATTAAATTATTTAGTTTAGTAAAATTAGTATAATTAAATATAATAGTATATTAATAAAAAGTCAAGTAAAATAATAAAAATTTACATTTTTCGATAAATTTTGTGTATTCTTGTTAAAAAAAAAAATGTATTGCTAGTATTCGTAAAATTGGGGTGGTCCGCGACCTAAAAATATTTTCGAAGTGGTCCATGGTGGTAAAAAGGTTGGGAACCACTACCTTTAAGCATTCGAAATGTGGTGTTGGAGAAGAATGGAAATAATAAACTGGTCAGAAAGAGTAAAAAATGAAGATGTACTGACACAAGTTGGAGAAATAAGATCCATAATTAAAGCCATAAAGCGACGACGATGGATCCTGCAGTGGACTGCAGACACGTCGATCAGCGGCTACAAGTGCATGTCAGCCCTAATGTGTCAAAATTCAATTTGATGCATGCTTATACCTGATCTGCCCGATAACCAATGGCAACCAATAAAATAATATTTACTAATTTCTACTATTTATTTCTCCTATAACCAATAACAACCATTTATAAACAAAAATTTCCAATATAAATCTCAAAATTCCTGTTTGAACACCTCCTCGGGTTACACTAAATTTACCAAATTTATGCCTATGACTCTCACAAAGAATATAGCTTTCTAATGGTGAAAGAATTTGTGAAATCGGTTCAGTAGTTCCAGAGATTACACTCAACAACGTCAGATAACAACTCCTTTTTATATAATAGTATGGAGAAGACTATAACAGTTGACTTTTTTATTCGGAATACATGGAGTAGTAATGATATAATAAAAGTTTTCTTTAAACTATTGGAAGCATTAGTGCAATAAGGGGAAAAATACACATTTTGAAGTAAGTATCACTTTTAACGGAGAGAAAAAGTCAATTTTCAAATTAGAGGGGACTTAAAAGTTTGTTGTAACAATGAGTAAAAGGAAACTGAGAAAATGAGTGGCACCAAAATGTGTCTACCTAGGGCACTAAATTCGTAAATATGCCTCTGCATTGAGGTTGTTTCGCTAAACGGCGTCGTTGGTCGGGAAATATTGCTGACGTTGGTGACGGATGGAAACGCGATGTCGAGTAGAGACGGAAGGCTCATTAAATGTGGTGATCATAGTATAAGGATTATGATGTTTTATCAATTATAAGACTGCCCATATTTTTATAAGGGGCAATTTACAATTTATATATGCAAACAAGTTAAATTCAATGTGGTGTCACACGTATACATTAATTGTATGCAATTTTTTTTATGCACAAAAACACATGGCGATGAATAATCGCGAACTAGGGCCAAAACCACGTTCGTGTTGATCATTTTTCTTACTTCTTATACTATTGTTGTGAGCAAAGACCACGAACTAAGATATAATGGACTGGAAACGAATAGTCGGCAGGTGACGGTCCACTTAAGGTTTTGAGTAGGCTTATACAGGGGGAATGCATGCAAGTATGAATCTAATGTTACCTATATTAATGACCTAGTTTATATCCACAATACAGCTATGAATTATTAACTAGATACAACTATACAAGATACCAAATAATTTGCAAATCGTGATTTTCGTAAAATTTGAACTTAAAAAGTTCTAACACTTTATAAGAATAATTTATATGTGATCTTGTAATCAATTTTCAATATTTTTTACCAAGCCAAACAATTTTTAACAAAGTTAAAAAAATTAATCTAAATTTTTAATTTTTAATTTTGATTGAAAGCTTGAAATTTGTTTTAACATTTTGTTTATTAAGGTAATAGACAATAGTGGAATGTTTTTTAGCAACAACAAATTAATCATCATTTATAATATATTATAATCTAACGATATCGTTTGTGGAAGGAGATATCTTAATTTTATGTGCTAATATCGAATTTCTAATATCCAAATAATTATTGTAGCCTCATGTTAAACTTTTTTATTTTTTATTTTGAGTAATTGTGTGGGTAACTCCTCGTCTGATCTGCAAAAAGATATACTGGTTACACATCGAGACTGTATAAGGGCCAGTTGCACAGTCTACGATTAAACTTCGATTAAGCTTAATCAGCTGATAACAGATATTTAACCGGGCAAATTCGACCGATTGAACTCCGGTTAACTTTAATCAAAGACGGTACAACTGGCCCTAACACGGCTCGAAAAACGCTATTGAAAATGTACTGACTAGTAGCACTATCTAGTGGTCTCTTCAACTTATTTTAACCACGTAAATTTCTTAATTATGAAAACTAAGTATTTATATATACCTAAATACCTTAGTACTATAATTACTACTTACTTTTATACATTAACAATTTAAAACCACGATTAAAGATATATGATATATCATTAATCGTGATTAACACATTAGTACTTGTCTACTTTAAGATACTATAAGTCTATAGAGTATAGACTATAAACAACAAAATTACTTGTTGTATAAAAATACCACATGAAATTTCAAAAATAACATTTGGAATACCTAAGGACGAAAAAGAAATGGGAAGTAGCTTTAGGCGTATTATTTAAAAAATCAAATCGGGTTTGTTCAAATCATTTTTATAAAGAAGATTTAAATAATACATGGACGTCAGGTGAAGGAACCCATATACAGTAAGCTATTATGTCTAGTTAAAATTTTTTTTTTAAATACCTATTCAAATATCAATATAGAATATGTTTAAGCCTATAATATAATCAGTTTATTTTAAAAATAAAACATTTATATGGTTAATATTACTTTCTACTCCTTAGGTTTGCCTAAAGCGATGGCAACTAAAAAAAGGGGCATTACCATTTCTTCATCCTTTAGAAAAAATGGAAAGTGATAAAGTAGAGGTTTGTTAATTTGTAATGTAATAACTAATAGTAGTACCTACGTTGTATTATTTAATTTAGCATGTTTGGTGTATTGTTTATATAATATAGGATGATCCATATTATAGTGATTTGCCAATACAATTGCCAAAGAGACAAAAGGTAGGTCAGGTTCAAGCATAGTGAAAATAATATAAAACGAGCCAAATTTAAATTTAATAAAAGATAATTTTAAAATAAAATAAGGTATGTTCTAAATTTTTCCAATGACCACCCTTCAACTCCTAGTTTTCTTCAACTGTATAGGATGTTATCAGTTTATTGTGTAATAAAACCACCTAAAGCAGGAAACTGTAAAATCTTAGACGGTAATAAAGAATTTTATATAATATCAAAATATTAAATAAGTATAAAATACAAATGTTGTTGACGGTCTATCTATTATTATTCTGATAGGCGGGCGATTCGGGATACAAAGAAGTTATCCGCGCCGCCGTATCATAGCGGTGATACTAAATAGTTATCGCAAACCAGTCGAGTCGAGTATCGAGTGCCCTACGGCAACGCGACCAACGCGTACCGTCCGTTTTGACGAAAATTTGATAAATAAAATGTTTTTTGTATAAGTTTTCTGCTGTAAAATAAAATCGTTTATACAGTCCACATAAAAACAATAGTTTTATTTCGTATACAAAACATTGGTCCATTCGACGGGATTAACTACCGATGATGTGCGAGATGTGAGAAACAGCGAGAAAACCACGTGTGTATTCGTATACTGGCCTCGAGTTAGCCAGATCGTATAGCGAATTCGTTTTTCAGTATCACACGTCGAGACATATTAAGTGGCCATCACATTAAAAGTAATTTCGGGTAACAAATTACCAAGATCGTTCGTTCTCGTGTACATTTGTTATGCACGCTGCGCTCGTAAACGTACCGTAAACATTTTTTTTTTTTTGTTGCGTAACCCGACATTTATTTCGTAGCATTCCTAGACGATAAGGCTTGTTAACGAAATTCGCGTACAAAGTCATTTGTGTAGTATTTTTTGAGTGTATCTCGTCATTCGAGTGAGTGTATGTCAAATCGTTAAGAGATATTACCAATACAATCGGGAGATGTGCTGCGTTCAAGAAAAACTACAGACAGCCTAGCTGCGCCATTTTGGTTTATTCAGCACGAGACATCGAGAGACAAGACCAAGTAAGAGAGTCTCATAGCCTTAATTTAATATTAATATCCAAAATTACGTTTCCCGAGATAATGCATGAGAGTAAGCACAAAGTGTTAGGAGGGGGAAAGTAGAATATTGTCATATTGGCAAACTGCAACGTGAGAGAGATAACATTGTCAGAGCGTACACATATGCAATATACCTCAACCCTATTATCCAGAATATAAAGAGCGGAGAAAAACGATAAGACCAATTACTAATACTAGAGTTGTTGACATTATCGAAGTGAAATAAAAACAGGTATACAGCATTGCTGCATCGTATTAGTGTTATTTTAACACTACGTCGTGTGACACAGTGAAAACGAATAAAATAGATTATGACTGCCAAATTGATAACGAGACGCGGACAGCTCAAAGGCGTATTAACAAGGTTCTGGAGCTACGTATCCGCAGATGATAGCGATGTAGAACAAATTCTTGTTAGAAAAGAAAAAATTGAAGAGGTTTGGCAGGAGTTTAATCAGGTTCAATCTGAATTAGAAATGGATGAGCAAAATGACGGTGACGAACTGTGTAATTATAGAACAGAGTTCGAAGAATCATATTTCAATGCGATCGCTATGGCCAATAAAAAGATTCAATACGAACAAAATAGTATTAGGACTAGCAGTCTACAGGAAAATAATCTAAAGGAAGAAAGCAGAAAAAAGGAAGCCTACAAAGCCAGGCTGTTTATAAAATTACCCGCTTTAAATATTCCTATATTTTCGGGCTCATACACCGAGTGGGCATCGTTTTACGATATATATACTTCCTTAGTACACAATAATGACAACCTACCCGTAATACAACAATTTTTCCACCTTCGATCGTCGTTAGCGGAGGGTGCGGCCGATTGCATAAAAAATATTGAAACGACGTCAGATAACTACGAAATTGCGTGGACTAATTTGATTACGCGTTACAATAATAAGAAATTGTTGGTGCAAACTCACGTCAAAGCTATATGTGACCTGCCAACAATAAAGAATAAATCTTCAACGAGTTTACGGCAATTTTCGGACGCGTTACATAATCATTTATCGGCATTGAAAGCACTAGGTCAACGACCTGATGAGTGGGGCCCTTTATTACTGCACATTATAAGTACAAAGTTGGACGCCGATACAATCGGTGAGTGGGAAACGAAAACCCCGCGAGGTGAAATACCTAAAGTTGCCGAGCTACTTGATTTTCTGGAATCACGTTTTCATATTGTGGAAGCAGTTGAAACCGCAAAAAGTATAGTCAAGACGTCAAATATCGGAAGCGATAATAAAAATATGAACCGAAAAAACAAGTTCGACAAAAATAGTCTAGCATTCGCCACAATAACAGAGATAAAATGTTATGTGTGTAACTCATCACACACAATATATAAATGTCCTACGTTTATAGCATTAACCATCGATAATCGTATTAAATAGACGACCGAACTAGCTAGGTCTTTGTAAAATTTGTTTGCGCCGGCACGAAAAAAAGAAATGTCTTGCGCGGTACTGTTTTAAGTGCGCTAAGCCTCACAACACGATGTTACACATAGGTTCAGAACATCAGAAAATCGCAGCACCTGCCGAAACAAAAAAAGATACTGAGGTCACCGAAATACCTGTATCGGCATCGTTAGCATCGTCAATTAATGCACACGCATCAACATCGACGAAACACGTTATATTGTCTACGGCGATAGTATCGGCAGCAAATATGATACCATGTCGTGCATTATTGGATTCCGGTTCACAAACAAATTTCATAACCGAAGAATTAGCACAAACGTTAAAATCAAAAAAAGTAAGAATAGAACATTCAATTAACGGTATCGGCGAAACGTCGCAGCGTGTGACATCTGCGGTTTGGGGATTAATAAAATCACGTATAAATAATAGCTATACATTGAATTTACGAATGTTGGTAGTACTCAAAATCATGCACACCTACCAAATAAAAAAGTAAACGCGATGTATAATATTCCCGACAATATTAAATTAGCAGATCCGTTATTCCATACACCACAAAAAATCGACATTTTAATAGGTGCAGAGCATTTTTTTGATATTTTATGTGAAGGAAAAATACGAACAAATCCTAACGGTCCGCGTTATATCAAAAAACAGAGTTTGGTTGGGTAGCCTTCGGACCTGTCGAAATAAATTATCGAAAAAATGCAATGATAACGAGCTCAACATTTTTTACAACAAAAAACAGGCCGACGGTAGAAAATCTATTACAGAAGTTTTGGATCATTGAAGAACCACGAAATAACGTCACACACACACACACGAGAAGAACAAGTATGCGTAAACTTTTTTAATAATACGGTTTCGCGATGTAAAGAGGATGGACGTTTTATAGTTCAACTACCGTTCCGCGAAAGTTCAAAAAAATTGGGAAAATCATACGAAATTGCGAAACGTCGATTATTATCTATGGAAACGAAATTCGAAAATAACCACCTCTTACAACTCGAGTATACACGTTTTATGAAGGAATACGAAGATCTGGGTCATATGGAACGGGTGAAAGATGAAGACAGCGAAATCGAAGGCGATACGTGTTACCTGTCACACCACGCGATAAGAAAAGAGGACAGCACGTCGACAAAATTACGCATTGTGTTCGACGCGGGTGTATTCGACCGTAGTGAATTGAGTTGTCCGAAAAATGATAAGGTAGCTTATACCACGATACCATACCAGCATATACCAGCATATTACAGTGACACCAATTTAAAAAAAAACATCATACAGTGATGCCATGCTAGCGGCACTCGTCGCTACGCTCCTCGCCGCAAATCGAAAATATCCCCCGACTTGCTGTGCAACACCACGTCAAGTTGGTCACTGGGTAACCACATGTTAACCACTGTAAGTACAACCACTCTTATCGGTCTGTGGCAACCCACAACAATGACAATTGTAACCGCGGTATCAGCACGTCAGCCGTCGTCAGCTGCGCGCCCCTCTCTCGTTACTTATTGTATACTGCGCGTAATACCTCCATGACGTGACTACCGACCGACGGACCCGTTCTGTTTTCGGACGTATGTCGTCAAGCTCGCATCGCGCTCGCTTTTTCGAAACCACGTTATTTTTTTGTTATATTGTACTCTAGGCGAATCCTCAAATTGTAAACTATTATTTTAATATTTGTCTGACTGAATTATTCTCTAATTATACGCTAACCGTTATATGCCTACAACTTTGATTTTTTGTACTTATTTAAATTGATAACCCAACGACTCGACCGACCGTCAACAACCTACCAAATTGGTGATCTCCCTAGTTAAAACCTTCCTCGTCCGTTCAGTAATTTCGCGTTATGCATAATTGGGGAGATATTTGGACTCTCAGCGACGCGAATACCGATAATCCGAACGCAAGTGCCGATAATCCGAACGCGAGTGCGAACCTAACCCCACACAGATGAACGCAAACGCCGACAGCTTACCGCGTCCTCTCGCGGCCACCGACGTTTCAACAGTAATGTCGTTAGACATAAACGCATTCGCATCCGTACGATTACCCGGATTTTGGCGACACTCTCCGCAGCAGTGGTTTACACATGCGGAAGCGATCTTCCACAATCAACGCGTTAGGTCCGATCTGTCACGCGTAAACCACGTGCTCGCTGCACTTGACGAAGATGGTGTTTGCACCATCGGAGATTTACTCGGCGTCGACGTTCAATATTCCGCAGTAAAAAGTCGACTTATTACCGCGTACGATGTCCCTCAAGCCACTCGTTTCCGTTCAATCATCCAACACGGAGGCATGGGCGACCGACGTAAACTATTACGCCTACGACCCTTCTTGGATGATAAGGATTTAATACGTGTCGGAGGTCGGCTGAAAAATGCTTCGTTAATTGATATACAACACCAGTACCCGATTGTACTACCAGCTGATAGTACATTTACTAATTTATTATGCCGCGATCAACATGAGCGCTTGATGCACGGCGGCCCGCAAGCAGTATTAGCCGCGATACGATTACAGTATTAACCGATAAACGGACGCAATCTGATACGCAATATAATACACAAGTGTGTTGTATGCTTCCGCCGTAAACCCATCACCGTACAGCCTATTATGGAAAACCTGCCTAGTGATCGCGTCGAACCCGGACGTCCATTCCTAAAATGTGGTGTAGATTTCGCCGGGCCATTAATAGCATTTATAGCAAGGTAATTAAAATATTTTAAGTATACTAACTACCAATTAGAGCTTATATGATTGCAATTTTGTATATTATAGATATTTAACAAAAAGGCTGAAAAAAAGTACAAAATGTGAAATTTGTATAAAAAGTTTAAATACTGAGTATGGTGAATCTACAAATAAAGCTGCCTACCTTGTAAATTTAAAAACCAGAGGGTTCCTAACACATCCAAACAATAATTTATTTTTAATTATTCAACAAGTGGAGTTGTGTTTTGAAAAATATGCTAATTCCTCAAACCCCTTTGAAAATACTTTTGAAGAATTTTTTCAGAATGAAAATAGAATTCTCACATTCCCATGCAAACAACATAAAGTTGACATGTTAACCAATATATTTGTCATTTATATAACAATGAGAATGAGGCAATTTTCATATATGAAAAAACAAAAATCAAAAAAACAAAATAAGACCAAAAAAAAGCTATCAAAATTAGTGAGCACCTAATGTTGAATATGTGAAAAAAAATTAATTTAGATACATGTTTACAAGTTTTACAACATATTACCTTTAATAGGAAGTTATTTATTTAGAAAAATATTGTATACTCTATAATATGTATTGTAAGTATTTTATATATTATATTGTATATATTTTTTATTTGAATAAATCTTGTATCTTGTTGATTTTTGGTTTTCTAATAATCTTTATAAATACAACAAATATTACAAATGTGTGTGGTGGTTTGGATGTCTGCTACAAACCTTTATACATACTAAATAGTAAATAACATGAATGTTTTACTTATTACATCTTATGACTTATTTAGTATAACTTTTAGCTATTAAATATTTATAATTAATCATTAATCTTATTTACTGTATTTATTGTCTTTTGTTTTAATAGGTTTTACATTTTTTTCTGTGGTATTAGCCATATTACCTATT
This sequence comes from Acyrthosiphon pisum, assembly GCF_005508785.2. NCBI lineage: Eukaryota > Metazoa > Arthropoda > Insecta > Hemiptera > Aphididae > Acyrthosiphon > Acyrthosiphon pisum. Next base: position 85,228,382 of record NC_042495.1, read on the forward strand.
TAATAATTACTAATATATTACTAATTACAATCTTTTTTTCCTTTTGAATATTTCATGATGACAAATAGTTCCTAAGTTAATAACCTAGATGGTGCTAGTAGGCAGTCCATAACATATCGCGGTTTCAGAGCCGTTTTCTGCCTGTGCAAAGCATAGGCCGCGGCCGTTGGGTAACCAGTATATCTTTAATCGTGCTATCAAGTATACTTTGTCGTTGAGCACAATTTAAGATAGTATGGTTGCCCATCGACCCATTAGATAAATGCTATCACACGGCATACGGTTTCAATCGAAAAGTCACGTGATCTACGGGGACCCCTGCATACAGCGCTCATATTGGTTCAAATTAAAACTAATAAAAATTGTTATGTTATACCCATAGACCTATAAACTAGTTTATACCTACTAGTTAATACCTATATACAATAAAAATATATACAGGGTGTTCCAAATTTCGTGTGACAAAAGACCGAATTTTATGTGTTAATTTTGAATTCAATTATAATAAATCAGTGTACAAATACATTTATTTTGTTACAGAAGTAAATTATTTTGCTTTTAGCAGTTTTGTAGGTTGATTTCATTTTTATGAAAATATTGCATTAACTATATAATATTACTAATATTTCATTCAGTACGGTGTCAACTACCACCACATGGACACGTGTGCTAATATCGAAATAAATTTTAATTTATAAGTTAAAATTTCAAATAACCATTAAAACATTTTTGAAGTAAAACAATATAACAACTTCAATCGTTATTCATCGTTTAAAATCGTTTATTTTTTTTCAACAGATCACTTAAAATCACTTATAGATTTTGAGGATGGTGCACACAATGTGTACTTATTTTATAAGCATCAAACCTTAGCAGATTGGTCAAATGCACTTTTTTTTGGAGATTTTCAAATTGAAGCACAAAAGGTACAAGAATTTATTGGTATCTATCCCGTTAAGGGGTTGATTTTGGATGGAATGGAAGATCCTGTTTTATCTGAAGTACAGTATACTACAGATAATTTTATATAACTATATAAGTATACCTACTAAATGTACATTTATAGTAAATTTATAATAAATTTATAAAAATTATTAAATTATTAATTTAAATTTATAATCATACATAAGTTCTCTATTACTGAGAAAACTGTGATATATTTTTTTAAAAAATATTTGATTTAGTATTTTAGATTCAGTAGTAGTTTTGACTAAACTCCAATGAGAGAGGCGGAGTGAATTCATTACTACGGCAAAAATAAATATAAAAAAAAAATATTTTGCATTATGTTGCCATAGGCTTTTCAAGCGTACCTACTTGGTGATCATAGTATTTCCTCCCACATATAGGTGACCTTTTTTGACCCAAATTACCTCTCATAGCATACATAGATTATTAATTTATTTATTGATAGTTTTACGTGAACCATCAATTATTAAATCGATTTTCATAATGTACAAAAATATTATTTTTTAAGATATACAATATTTCCCTGACTAATTAGTTATAATAATAATAAAATATAACTGAGTTTTCGCTTGATCTATTTTGCAAAAATTGCAATGTGTTTGGGAAATTCATCATAACGCATTTGGGTAAGTCATTTTTAAAAAGTCAGATGGGAGGCAATTCGAGAGTACCCAAGTCAGAGACTGGAACCGGAACCGAAAGAACCGGTTCTGGAACCGGTTC
>NC_042495.1:85230747-85231915 GCF_005508785.2 Acyrthosiphon pisum
GCATATTTAAGAACCGGGTCGAACCGGAATTAACCGGAACCCTTATTTTGTAATTTTAAGAACCGGAATCGGAACCGGAACCAATCATTTATTTATTTTAAGAACCGAACCGGAACCAGAACCGAAAAAATCCTTAAGGTTCCAGTCCCTGACCCAAGTACTTACGTAGTATTCATAAAACATATGACGTGTCCTACCTATAACACGACGGAAAAAATTACTATTTAATAGATACCCAAGGAAAATTACGATTAATCTATATGAAATAAGATCATAGGCTTTGGGCCTATATATATATCCATTAAGATTTCTCAGGAGAGCTAACATTTTCAACATCAAGGTGAGTGGGAGGGCTCCAATCCCACACTACTAAAAAACAGTTTATATGTTGGAAGGGGGGAAGTGCTAAGGCCACTTACCCTCCTGCGATCTGTGCCTATGATATAAGAGGAATTAATGATTTTTTTCGCAAACACAGCAATGAATTGGATTTGATTTACTTCTCTCCGTACCAAATGATTTTTTATCGACATTGACTTACAATAAGCTGCTTTGCAAATGTCACTGACAAACTGTCCGTCCAAAATTGCTCCAAATGTATTTTATGTGTCTATCCGACATATTGACCAAGAGCCTCTCCATTATTTCCCTAACATTATTTGGCTAACACAGTCGTCTGCATAAAAGAGGACTCCCTTCAGTCTTCTTGTTCACCTCAGAGAGGTACTTACTGATCTCACTACCATCGCTTTGTGAAATTTCCTCCCCTGATACATGAATTGAATATACCTGTCAGATGTAGAAATCTTATCAATTTTTATTCTATAAAAAGATGTTTATCAGCCGTAAATGATTTAATTATTTATAATTATGTTTCCTCAGTATCTAAGTCTAGGTTACACATCGGATCAAGAATGACTTATTTGTCCCAATAATGGTATTGTGCTTTCATCATTTTACCTTGTAATTCTTAAATCATAAATGTATAAATACATTTGTCAACAAATTTTACCTTCAAATATAGATACTAATTTACTGGCATTAAGTATAAATAATTAATACATACATTGATACATTTCCATTTTTACAAATCATTTTATAATTTTGTAATTAAATGTTATGATTTTATACTTACTTAATAAGAATTTATTTATCTTTAGGATCGTGG
>NC_042495.1:85232015-85233847 GCF_005508785.2 Acyrthosiphon pisum
ACTTCAAAATCATCTGAACAGCTTATCTCACTGGTTCAAATCTGGAAAATCAAGATCAACGACTCCAAGTCTTCTCATGTCACTTTCTCCCTCCGCCCCGGGGACTGTCCTCACATAACATTCGAGAATGCAATCATTCCTCACTCAAATGAAGTCAAATATCTCGGCTTATTGTTTGACAGAAGGCTCACCTGGGGCCCCCACCTCAAAACCAAACGCAAACAACTAAATAGCCGCCTTCACATCCTTAGGCCTCTCATGAAATCTAATATGCACATCTCCAACCGTCTACTACTCTACAAATCCCTTCTGCAACCTATCTGGTCATACGGAATCGCTCTCTGGGGTACCACTAAACCATCGAACACTAGAACCATACAAGCATTCCAAGCCATCTGCCTCCGCATGATTGCTAAAGCCCCTTGGTACGTCACAAATGTTGCTCTTCATAATGACCTCCAAATCCCCACCATCAAACATACAGCTATCAAATATTATCTTCGCCTGCACTCCAATATGGAACATCACTCAAACCCCCTCATCGCTCAACTTCATACCAACGCTCTTCCAGACAACCCAGCCAGACGCCTCAATCGTGAATGGCCCAGAGATCTTCTCAACGCACATTAAACTCAACGTGTTTATTACTATCTCTCCCTAAATTTCCACCCACGTAGGAATTTCTAATGTGAAACTCCTACTCATTGTCTTTTTCTCACTGCCTCATTTTATATTCTTTCATTCACATTTACTTATTGTACCATTTTTGTATAGATTGTAAATTTTCACAAATAAACGACATTTTAAAAAAAAAAAAAAAGTTTTTACCGACACAATATTTATATTTATCCAAAAAATTCTCTGCCATATGCCACGCAAGAATCGCCCACTTGAAACATTGCTGGTAATTGTTTTGAAGGTTAATGGTGGCCCGTTTCCTATCTATATATGCCGGTAATTCAATATATGACGACCCAGTCATTGGTGTGTAATTGTATATTCCTAATAATAAGCCGTCTATGGCTTCCAAAGTAAAGCCACTACCGCGAGAAACATAAGCGTCTTCCTCAGCTAATAATTTTACAAACGCTTGTTCTACTATTGAGTCGATATCCATATGCATAAAAATTTCTCTGGCTGAAGTTTTAAACGCACGGTTCTCTGCTGAATTCTCTACGTTTGGCCGGCTGTACGTCGCCTCGAGCTTAAGATTAAATTTAATCATATTAATACATTAATACAATTGAATGTGGTATATTAAACTTAGATATATCTTCAGGCGACGGAAGCCATTGGGTAGCGTTTTATAAAAATAAGGACAAAGTTGTATATTTTGATAGCTTTGGTGATTTACCACAATCAATTGAATTACAACATTATTTCAGACAGTTCAAAATAGTATACAACTATTCCAACTATCAAGACTTCAATACATTTAACTGTGGTCATTTATGTCTTGAATTTTTACAATACATGAATCTATTACATTAAATTTGACTGGAAATTCAACTTTATTGTCAGCAAATTATTTTCCATCTCTAAACGTTTCAGAGGATTCAGAAATAGCTTTGTTATCTTTGCAAACGTACAATTAATTTCCAAATATTATAAATCCAACTAATAACCGACTGAAAATAGAAACAATTCCTCCAAAGAGAAAAAAAAATGTCTATCACGTTTTTGAATTTTGTTTGGAAGACGGATGCTATGAAATAGAAGTTATTAACAATTATATGGCAAAATAGTTATCCTCAAGTTAATAAGACAAAGGAACACAGCTAACATTCAGTGTACGCATTGATCCTGTCGTATTAGAATGTATATAAAATGTA
>NC_042495.1:85235444-85236393 GCF_005508785.2 Acyrthosiphon pisum
CATTTGGCTTTGTCTATGGGTGAGTAGTAAATTAACATTAGTGCATAGGCGTGCGCACGGGTGTTGCAGGGTATTCTATAGCAACACCTGCAGGCTGCAAACACTCACAATTTTTTATTTTTTTCTAACTAACAATAGTTAGTACTGTTAGTAGTTAAAATTTACAAGATAAGAAACATTACAAATTAAATTTATTAATATATTATTTTGAAATATTTTACAATAAGTTTATTCTTGTAGTGTGGCCACTTTGATATGTTGTATTGTTGATAATAACATGACATGACGGACTATAATATATATGAAACTGGTAATTGTGGTAATTTGTAAATTGTTACTATTTAAATTCATAAAGAATGCATAAAAGAAACAACCAATCGACTTTGTTCGATTTTTTAAAAACAAAAAACAAGAATCAAGATTCTATTCTGGAAAGCGGTAAGTAGGTATATTTTTTATTATGTTTTTATTTATTTAGAAAAAAAACTCATGAGTAGGTATCATATTAGATATCTAATATCTATACTTTGTAATGGGCATGTATTAGAAGGTATTATATTATAACCGCTTTTACTTATTCGAACCATACTATGCGGTTCTCCTTGTAAAAGCATTTAGCATAACAACCTATGAGCACAAGACGACGGTTTCTTCAATACGACAACAACAACAACTTCTACGACCACACCCAAGGCACCTGCGAGTTCCGTATACTGACCAGATCAAAGGAGCTGGCAGCATATATAAGGGAGACAGGAGCACAGCCTGAGCAGATGTACCTGGACCAGCAAGAACGAAGTCACTTCACGCCACCAGCCATTATACACCGCTACACCGCTACACCGCTACCACGAAATAGTTCTACATAATACTATATTTTGACTGTTCTATATTATTATACACATATTATTACTTTGAAATTAGTGTTATTATTTCAAATCACAACATC
>NC_042495.1:85236443-85242726 GCF_005508785.2 Acyrthosiphon pisum
ATCGATCGGATAAAGCTGCAAATTTAAACACAATTAATTCTATAAAAGTAATGTGTAATATAGCACATGGGTCATTCAACAACCAACTTCAAAGTCATTCGATATATGAGTTTTTCCCGAGTGGGAGAACAGGAACAAAGGTTGTTCAATCTCCGGTAAACCTTATATATTACAGATTAAACAAAACAGATATTAATATTCAATTACTGTTCAGTTAGTTGACCAAAACAATAATCCACTTGACAATTTTAACGAGACGTTAACAGTTGTTCTGCATATTAAACGTTACTGATCTCATCATTAAATTTATATCTTAGAATTTGTAATGTACGAGTCAGTTACTTTAAGTTTAACTGGGAATGCTACCATATTATCTGTAAATTATTAACCTTTACGAGGACTCAGAAATAGCTTTGTTATGTTTACAGTAATTTAATTCATTTCCAAATATTAATGATAATAATAATAAATTTTCTATACAAGTAGCTGAGAATGAAAACAATAATGATCCTATGATATGTTTTATCACATTGAAAGAGGGTTGTTATGAAATTGAAGATATTAAGCAACGAGTTAAGAAGCAAATAGATGACTATAATAGTGCACCCGACTTACAGGAGATGGTGACAGGATGGGATGATGGTAGTAGCGTCAAAATGATCAACTGTGTGTGGTTGATGTATTGTTACGTGCAGCCCTTTCAGAATCCAAACGATGATGTAGTTTGAAATAATAATACTAATTTCAAAGTAATAATATGTGTTTTAATAATTTAGAACAATCAAATTATGAAAATATAGTAGTAATGTAGAATTATTTCGTGGTAGTAGCTGTGTAGCGGTGTATAATGGCTGGTGGCGTGAAGTGACTTCGGTCTTGCTGGTCCAGGTACATCTGATTAGGCTGTGCTCCCAATTGGAAATTTATGTCTTACGCCAACACTTACAAAGGGCGCAGTAAAGCGCCTGTACTGGCTACCCAACAGTTGGCTGGCCCGCAAGGGCCACAGTACTGACCAAAATTATATCTAGTACTACAGTAGTACAGGAAAACTAGTACTGGCAGCCAGTGTTGACTAAGTACCGGCATACTACGGGTGCCGAATATTAGTGAGCAAGGGCTAGCCAGTGCATTTTAAAGTTGTGCCAAGTGTTGGCTGAGAACTGGCATATTACAGTATCGATAACATTATAAATATAATTATATTAATAATTAATCTGTACACCTATATATTATAATATATATTATTATATTATTTTATATTATATCAGACATATTATTATAAAATAAAATATAATGCCATTATTGTGGCACTGTGTTATTAATAAAATAAAATTTAGATCAGCACCACGTTACAGTTGTATAGTAGAACATATTATAATATATTATATATTGGAAAATTTGATTTCAGTCTTCAGCAATATTAAGACAGAATTAATTTTGCGTTGTTAGCCGAGTAGCTATAATATTATAGTGAAAATACCTATATTAATAAACTTAAAGGTATCAATGTATAATCTTAGGTAGGTATCTTATATTATAATCATTATACATAGGTAGGCTTTTTATAATATTTTAATTTTAAGAGAGTATTTAGATATTAGAATGTAGTAAAATATTACATTTAACACGCGTTCGATATGCCGCGGCCTATTCGCCGACCGTGCCGTTACCGCGTCGCCGCAACGAATTTCCGCCCGGTCGACTAATGGTAGTATAATAATTATGTTATTTGTCATAATATATTTCTGTTACACTCTGTATATCATTTTAGAACATACACATATATTTTCTTATACTTTATAAATTATAACTAATAATATTTACTTTATAATATTATATGATATATTATTATGTATGTATAACGAATGATTATATATTATGAATATTATATAAATATAAATTATAATTACTTCATTTTGTTCATACATTTACCATTTACGGTAAGTAAAACTTTTTTTTTTTAATTTTTTTAAATAATTTATAAGCAGATTCTTATATGTATACTAGTATACTGGCTACAGGTACTGCATGAAAAGTGAGTTCGTAATAAGTCTATATCAAATTTGACACAATATATTATAAATATATACTGTGATAATATTATTTTGTAAACATTATTTACATTATTTTGCAATGCCCAAGCTGTAAATAGTTGCCGGCGTCATTTATAAGAAGTCGGCTATAGTTATAGGTATATAATATATATTATATGTGGGTAAGACGTACTCCCTGGAGTGATCAGTGATATCTCCCCCGTCCCCGCCACAATGTGACGACGAGGACGTTATCGAGGTATAAAAACTATAAATACTATAAACGCGGTACGGTATTGCCGGGCTCATACAGAAACAACAAACCGGGTATAATAATTATGTCATGTGACTGCAACTGACGCATTTGTAACCAATCAGAGATTTGTAGCGGATGATAATCGACAAACGGCGAAAACTGAAAAGCTTTCGCTTTTGCAGTTTTCCTTTGTTTAATTCATATTATAACTCATATTTTCATAGTGACTAACGGAAATCAGAGATTTATAGTGGATTATAATCGACGGACGGCAAAAGCGTTTCCTTCGTTTAATTTATATTTCATAGGATCTAGTGAATATTATTCTTATGTAATATTATGTATATGGTATTTTAACGCAGACTACTGGAAAGTGTGGACCGACAGACCGAACAACCAGGATATTATTATAATAAGCAGAGTTATTATACTTCAAGTAATCAGGTAAGTGTTATTTGTTAGTTATTAGTTTATTACTTAGGGCTTTGACAGACAACTGTCATCAGCAGGTCGTTTTTTTTCTAATGGACTAAATAGTAAATTTACAGAATGCCATTGCTTTAGTGAGCACCCGGTCTTAGATTATTAAGATCTACACCAGATAGTAGTTAAGTGTACTAGTGTAGCTAATAAAAACAAATTATGAATTTATCGAGGAATTTATTGACTTAAATACAAAATTATGTAATTAAATGTTATACCTATATTTGTTTATTAGAGTAGATAGCTATATTAATATTATAATATAATAATATATAAAAAATATATATAATATAATATTATTAATGTTAGTAGATAGCTATATTAATATTATGTACCTACTATAATAGTATATTATGTAAACAAATTTGATTTGAATTTGACTTGTGTATTCAATTCAACACTTACATATTAAGCTTTCAAAATTTTATTAAGTATAAGAACTTTAAAAATAAATTAATATTATAAATGCGTTACTTTGTTTTTAGTTTAAAATATTTCTACAAACTTACTACCTATTAATTACCTACATCTAAACAGCTCTAGTTTATTTATGTTACCTATTCATATACTGATATATTATTAAATAGTACCTATCTTTATTTATTAATTTATATTTTATAATTTCTTATATATGATTAAATATTTGTACTGATTATTATTATTATAAATCTTATGTAAAAAAAATAGAACTCTATTCCCCCCACTACAAGCTATAGCTTATAGGAGACTAGTAACTTTTATTTAATTATTATGTGTAATGCATATATTATACTTAGTTAGGTACAATAAATAAATTATTATTATTATTATTGTTTTAGATTTAGATTAATGTACCTATTTGTGACAATGCTGTAACTACACATTAGAGACAATAATCATAGAGTATTATAATAAAATATGAACGAGTATCATTAAGACATAATATGTTATTAAATTTGTTAAAATTAGTCATGGAGTAATCAATAAGTTCTACTTTAATTCATTTTTAAATATTATAATTAGATACCTAAACATTTCTATTTCTGCTGAGTTTTGTACAAAATTTCATTAAAATGGAATGTGTAGGGCTACTAAATCATGTTTACGGCCTACGAGACTTTGTCAATAAAATGTTGAACAAAATGTATCTGAAACTTTGGATTCTTCTATTGATTTACATATGGAAATTGATGTCTCTAGCAATTTACCAACTTATACTCAGTCTATAGATATTAGTGAACATCCTGATATTCATGAACATGATAATTCTAGTTCAAATTATTTTGACAATAGTTCTCAAAATCTGTCAGACTCATCTTTTGGGTATTCTGACAGATCCCCAGACGGTAGTTTGCCAGATCATGATTTTCTCAAAAATTACTAAATCTTGATAATGATGATCAGAGTAACATTTTGGCAGAACCCAGCTTTCGTGAAAAATTACAAGACTGGGCTGTAAAACATAGAAACCATCTGACTGTTGAAACGATAGAAGACTTATTAGGGATATTAAGGGAAGAAAATATTCCTGATTTACCAAAATCTGCAACTACCTTATTACAAACTAAATCAAATACAAATATAAAACCAATGAATAGCTTAAAAAATACTACTGGATTTTATATGTATCTTGGTATAGAACAAGGTTTGAAGGACATAATTACTGATGAATATTCTGAAAATTGTATTCGCTTGTTATTTAATATTGATGGTTTAGCATTGTTTAATGGTTCTAACCAACAATTTTGGCCTATTTTAGGACTTATCTTGCATAATAATTATGATTCACAACCATTTATTGTTGCTGTATATAGTGGTGATTCAAAACCACAAAGCATAGATGAATATTTAGAAGATTATGTCAAGGAAGCAAAAAGTTTAATTGAAAATGGTGTAACTATTGGTCAAAGAACATTTAGAGTAATCATAGTAGGATTTTCCTGTGACACGCCAGCCAGATCATTTATAAAAAAATGTAAAGGGCATGGTGGGTTTTATGCATGTGAGCGCTGCGAAACCAGAGGCAAGACAATTAATAATAAAAGAGTATATCCTAGTATGACGTCCACGCTACGTACAAAAAGTAGTTTTATATTAAAAAGTCAAAATGACCACAATTTAGGAGCAGGTAGATCACCATTATTAGATATACCAGACTTTGATCCTGTTAAATCAATTTTCTTAGATTCTATGCATTTAATATACCTAGGAGTTATGAAATTGATAATGCAACAGTTACTCGGCACTAAAAAAGTGAATCGAAAATGTAAGCTACCTGTACAGGATGTTAATTATTTAAATTTAAAACTAAAGACATTAGTGAAATATAATATACCAAAAGAGTTTCAACGAAAAAAATTTGATATTGAGGATTTTTCACATTGGAAAGCCACACAATTTTGTTTTTTTTTACATTACTGTGGGTCATTGGTGCTACATAATATTCTACCTAAAGAAATGTATAAACATTTTCTACTTTAAGTGGTGGCTTGTCGAATACTGTGTGATCCTGAATTATGTATTGATAATGTTGGTTAGCTAGACTGTTATTGAGGAAATTCTTTGAACTAGTTCCATCATTTTATCGTTCGGATTCTCAAGTAATGAATATACACAACTTAATCCACTTAGCTGATGATGTTGAGTATACCAAGATGCATCTGTTTGCAATATCTGCGTTTCCATTTGAGAACTATCTTGGTAAAATTAAACGGTTAATTGGAGGAGGAAGTAATCCTCTGGCACAGTTAGCCAGAAGATTATCAGAACAAAAAGCATGTCCAGAAATGGTACAAAAAGGTGCTATAAAAAAAAAAAAGTTTCTTATAATTAACTCTGACATGCATGAAGACGAAGTTAATTTAGAAGATATTGTTTTTCGCGGTGTTACATTAAGTATTAAAAAACCTGATAATATTGTAAAAACGGATTCTAACCATATTATTCAAATAACGAGAATCAGAAAAGAGCAACATATTGTGTTTTTATATGGATATATATTCAAGGATGTTGCTGATGTTTTTCAATATCCATGTGCATTATCAAAAGTGGGAATAATGAAACTAGGAAGATTGTCAGAAACAGAAAAAAAATTTTCATTAGACAACATTATAAAAAAATGCGTTTTTTTTGAGAATGACTGTAATCGTTTTGCCATCACTTATCTTCATGATTAATAAAATAAAAAATAATTTTAACCCCAATTGTAACATATTTTTGATATTTTAATTTTTAAACAATTTTTAGTCGAACCCGGACATTTCGCCGCGACCGATTCGCCGCGACCGTTTCGCCGCGACCGTTTCGCCGCAGACCGTTTCGCCGCAGACCGTTTCGCCGCCGCACCGTTTCGCCGCGGACCGTTTCGCCACCGTACCGTTTCGCCGCGGACTTTTTCGCCGCCAGACATTTCGCCGCGGACCGTTTCGCCGCAACCGATTCGCCGCTGGACTTTTCACCGCGACCGATTCGCCGCCGGACATTTCGCCGCCACCTTTTCGCCACCGGACATTTCGCCGATAAGAGTGGT
>NC_042495.1:85243772-85244577 GCF_005508785.2 Acyrthosiphon pisum
AAAAAGAATACAATAGATTAGATGAAATGAGTAAAACATCAGTACTACTGAAGCCCTTTGGAGAAAGTTTGAAATAACTTTAATTAAAGAAGCTAGTACGTACCATATACATCATTAAAATAACTTAATACTTTCAATTTAATATGTGTTAATTAAGTATCAATTTTTATCAAAGTTTTTTTTTTACATTAAAGAAAATTATGATCAAGGATTAAGACGTATGAATAGGGCATGCTCTGATACTATAATTATTAGCAGTAATTTAGAAGAGCAAAATAGTTCCGAAGAAGAAATAGGTCCTCTTCAACTAACTGGCCCTGAATTAAAAGAATCCTTAAATAATATTGGATCATTTAATGAAAATGAGATTTTTTCAATAAATACAGTCGACAAAAAAAGTAATGATTTGATTAAATAACTATTGTTTTATTGAATACATAAAGTTTATTAATTTTTTTTATACTACTAAATTAATTACATAAAATAGACAATGGACACACAAAAAATAAAATTTCCGACACAGTTTCTGAAGTCAATATCACTGGGATCATCATCATTAGAGAAAACAGTACAGACAAAACAATCAGACAAAATTGACATAAAAATACAAATTACAATTAAAGAAATAGTATTTTTTTGTTTAGCTGTATTGTATAGTTAATTTTTTTATTTATGGTTTTAGATCATATTGTTGTAAGTAATGAAGATACAGATTCTTCAAGCAAATCATTTAGCTCATATAAAAAGAAAAAAAAGATGCCATCAACTCGAGTAAAAATTGGCAGTAAGTTAAATTCCAATGAAA
>NC_042495.1:85244677-85245862 GCF_005508785.2 Acyrthosiphon pisum
GGAGTGTAGTACGCCGGGTCGTACGCTATCTCCTCAAGCCCCTCGAACGCCGCATACCAATCGTCCTCGGTTATTCCGTCCGAGGTCGGTGATTGGTGTGGCGGTGTATGGCTGGTAGACTTTTCCGGCTCCTCGGAGTTTTTGTCCTTGGGCGCCGGTTTGTCTACCTCCATCGGTTCCGGCGGTGTTGAGCCGGTAGGAGGTGCGCTGGTTGCTTCTGGGTCGGAGGTTAGCGTAGGTCGCTTGGCAAGCCGATGTTGTTGGCTTGCCTCGGTTTCCCTTGCTTTCCTCTTCTCCTTTAGCTGCTGGAACTTCCGGCGGTTCCGCGCCAGCTGTGCCTCCGTCCTCACCCTTACCGCCGGGCCTGGGGGTACCCCCGTTGTCCTGGGTACCGGTTTCGGCTCCGCAGGCTTCACGGGAGCAGGTGTTACGGGGGCAGGTGTTGCTGTGGCTGTTGTTGTGGAGACAGGTGTCGTGGTGGCCGGTGTTGTGGGGGTGGTTGTCCGTGTCGGAGCTAGTGGCCTTGTTAGCGACGGGGTGCGGCTGCTGGGTGTCGATGTTGATTGTGGTCGTTGCGGCCGCAACCTCCGCTGGATGTCCGCTGTACGGTCCGCCCAGCCCCGGTTGTAGATGGCCGCCCGCACTGGGTCCTGCAGGAGCTGGTGGGTAGTCATCCTCGCTACCTGGGCGGCTGTTCGACAAATTCCGTTAACGACTGTTTTGGCGTTTGTCGTGTTGACACGATGTCGGCGCGCAATCGAGACTGAATTTCGGCGTTATTGAAATTTTCATAAAATTCCTCCCTAAATTCTGTCCAGGATAGGTCGAGTGCCCTGATAGAATTATACCATGTACTCGCCGTTCCTTTTAATTGCGGTTCGACCGCCCTGCACCAACCTGATGGATGTATACGAGCTTGCACCAAAATTGACTCGGTATTGTCTATAAACCGTACGGGGTCCTTGGCCCTAGTTCCTGTGAACTCGGGTAATGAGGCTCTTGCTGTACGCAAGTCCTCGTACGGTATTAGTACCGAGCGTTCATGTGCGCTTGCTTCGTTTGGGGTGTGTTGTGTCGCGCGTGTGGTGTGACCCGTATAGTCGTGGTGAATGTCGCGCGTGAAGAACGGTCGGTTGTTCGCGGCGGCGATGTGGCTGGCGCTCGGGTGAGCGCCGCCGTCGTTGC
>NC_042495.1:85248065-85248876 GCF_005508785.2 Acyrthosiphon pisum
AAAAAGTCTCGGGCCCCCACGGTGGCCCACCCCAAAAATAAAATAAAATAATATTAGAATAATGTTATTAATAATTTTGTTGAAAATTTCATGAATCACGGGTTTAGATTATTAACCAACCATAATAAAGAAAATACAGCAAGGGAAAACATTCTATTTTTAGATACTTTTGGAATATTGCATTGTCTTGTAAGTTGTAAGAATCAAGTTTTATCGACGGCGACGCGCGACGTACTGTTATCTACAATCTACTGTATATTTTAGATTCTGAGTGGAACGATGGATGTATTGATTTTACAATGATGTGTGTTTTTTTATTTTTTTATTTTTTTTGTGTCTGTGTACACGATAAGTAGTCGAAATAATGCTACAATTTTCAACAGTATCTTGTTCGATCAGAAAGTGAATATCGTTGGTGCATTGGGGAGGTCAAAATTAAAATTTCCCAGTAGTTTTCAAAAGCGCCGGGAAAAACAAAAGAAAAATTAAGGAAAAACGGGAATTTTTACGCAAAATCGATTTTTCACAAAATTGAATTTGGTTTTTGGTGTAACTTTAAAAAAAATGACCGTAGATACATGAAATTTTGACTGAATGTTTATCTTAGCACTTTCTATACACCATAACATTTTCAAAATATTTTGATTTATTTTGAGCTCTTTACGGACATTTTCATTTTCCATTTTTTTTTTAGTTTTTTTTCTAAAAATATCATTAAAATTTTATTTGTTGGATAAAAAAGCTTGAAAATTTAATAGAAGGCTCCTAGTATATTGTTTCAAAGGCAGATGAAAAATATTAAAAATCGTTA
>NC_042495.1:85248976-85249739 GCF_005508785.2 Acyrthosiphon pisum
GCGGCTACGACGGTGTTGGTCTCGTGTCCGCGGTGAGCCGGTCGTAGTACGCTAGTGGTACGTGAGTAACACTAAGGAGGTGGAATCAGTAAATTCAAATTTAACACTGTGTGGTGTTGACACGGTCCACGGGGGGACGTTTATTTTCGTAGTAAAACAAATACAAGGATATTGTCACAGTATTATAATGTGTGGTCAATATATATAGAAACGCGAAGATGCGGTCCGGTCGTTTCGGTGGTGCGCTTTCGATAGATCGTTGCCGCCGGCCGGTACTCGTCTTGCGCGACTTACCTTCCCGTCCCGCCCTGTGCCTTTGTGGCGTGGTGGGAGAGTTGGCGATGTCGCGCTGTAGCCCGTGGTGGTGGTTGACAAAAGCATAGACCGGTCGCTGCGGTACCTGTACTTTGTACTGGTTGCCGCTGCGTACCGTGTCATACTCCCCTGCCAAACCGCCACACGGGGTACGTTGTACCGGTGTCGGTGTCGTTACGGGTCGGGATGGCTTGTACTACCTCTGGCTTTCGCTTGAGGTAGACTCGCCCGCGCCCGTGAGTGCGTTAGTCGCTTTTTGGGGACCCTATCGGAGTGTAGTACGCCGGGTCGTACGCTATCTCCTCAAGCCCCTCGAACGCCGCATACCAATCGTCCTCGGTTATTCCGTCCGAAGGTCGGTGATTGGTGTGGCGGTGTATGGCTGGTAGACTTTTCCGGCTCCTCGGAGTTTTGTCCTTGGGCGCCGGTTTGTCTACTCCATCGGTTC
>NC_042495.1:85249789-85264902 GCF_005508785.2 Acyrthosiphon pisum
GGAAGTAGCTCTGTCTTTAATTATTGCATGTTCGTTACCGAAATTCCAATACAATATGCTCCGTAAAAACGCTAAAGAACATAACCGTGATTTATATCCTTCATATGATCAGCTTCTTGTTGAGAAGGTAAATGCGTATCCTAAACAAATTACAATCGAAGAATAGAAATGTGAGGTTAGCAACATAATTTTTGCTTAAAAATATAAAATATTGAAGTTTAATTTTACATGGCTCATCAATAATAAAATCGTTTGTTTTGCCAATTGGAATTTTGAGTGAGGAGGCTCAAGAATCACGCAATAAAGACATTAAGAGGTATAGAAAGTCTTACAGCCGAAAGTCTTCCAGGATTAATATTAATACTGATATTTTTCAAAGGCTATTACTATCTTCGGATCCTTTCATAAGCAGTTTCAGAAAAGTTGATAAACATAATATAAAAAAACTGCTCCCAGAAGTCGAAGACTTATTGCTAGACATAAATTATTGCAGTGATGGGGAACCAGAATACATTTCAGAATAAAAAATAATTAAAACAAATTGTAATATATTTTATATCAATAAAAATGTAGTTCAATGATAATTGTATATTATATATAAATATCATAGTTTCAGTTATTTATTTTTGGCCACCTTTTTTAGTTTTTCGACCACTGTGCGTCGTTCGTTTGATACAGAAAGTATCAAGAAAGTTCTAATTGTTAATGCAATACATTTACAGGATGACAGTTAAAATAATCTATATGTGTATTGAACAAAAAGGAATAAATATAATTGTTCAAATAACTTTCATTCTATATTTTAGATTCTGAGCGGAGCGAGGAAGCAAGTGGTTTTACAATGGTGTTTATTTTTTTTTATCCTGTATAAAAAATTTTTACCAGAAGGAGTGCTTCAATTTCAACATATAGTATCTTTTATTTTAGAAAATTGGATCAAGATGGTACTTTAGAGAGGCCATTTTTTCCGTTTTCGATGTTCACAATAGTAATTTAATGCCAAGTGAAAAACCACCGAAAAATTACGAAGAACCGATAAAAGTGGGATTTTAATGTATTTGTGTATCACCATAGAAACGAATACAAAATAATAATATTATAATATTAATTCAACTTACGGGATATAATAAATATTAACAATAAAAAATATCCCGCTTTTTAAAATTTTTTATTGTTATTATATTTTATTATAGCCTATTTAATGAGTATTAGAAATTACAACAGTATTTTGTTATATATAATATATAATTATTATTAAAATGGTTTTTTTTATTTTTATTTTTATTCGTTTCTATGGTAATACACAAATATATTAAAATCCCATTTTTAGCGGTTTTTTTGTAATTTGTCGGTGGTTTTTCTTTTGGCATTAAATTATTATTGAGAAAATCGATAAATGATTTCTCTAAAGTACCATCTTCATCCAATTTGCTAAAATGTAAGATACTAAATGTTAAAATCGAATTACTCTTTCTAGTATAAATTTTATATACAGGATAAAAAAAAAAATAAACACCATTATAAAACCAATAAACTCCTCGCTCCGCTCAGAATCTAAAATTAATATCCATCAAAATCTGACAAACAATTTTGAATTCAATAAAAACATAAAAATAAATTATTTGTATAGGTAGTCAGTAATTTTTTTTCATACCAAATTAATTTTTTTTGCATATTTAATATTTTTCATGCATATCTTACAATTGTTCTGTTCATATTTTGCCTTTTTTATCTCCTACAACTTCCGAGCCCTAATAATGATGGAATGTGAAATTATAAGTGGGAAAAAAAATACAAACAATTAGTTACAATACAACGACTATATTATGAATATAATAATTATTAAAGTTACAAACATTTGTTGAAACTTTTTAAATAATTAAGAATATAATTTTGGTTATTTTTATATTTACCACAAATTGCTGCAGTTAGGTTGATCAAAATGAATATATGTAATAAAAAAAAACAAATTTTAACCACTACTAAACTATTCATTTTATTATTCAAATGTAAACTACAATATTATGGTGAAATGAAACACATTAAACATTCAAGTTGTATAATATGCATGTTTATCATCGTTATTAGTTATATAGGACCTTTTGGGTATTTAAACAAGACATTTGTTAGCAATTTAATAATGCAGTTGTTTACATATAAAAACATAATATCTAGGAAAAATAAATAATGACTATAATATATTTTTTTATTTAATATTTATTATTTATTATTATTTTATTATTCCCATAATCATTAATTATTTTGTTGCTTATTGTCACTAATCTTGTGATTTATATTGGTATACCTTAGGGTGGTCATTTTAAATTAAAAGAAATCCGGGACAATAAATTTTAACTTGATCTAATCGTCCTATCTAACCATATAACTACTTAATATTTTTATCTTAACAGCTTTTACTAAATATTAAAATTATAGAAATAGAAAACATACTTTTATTTCCAATGAAAACTAATTTTAAATACAGTTTACATATTTTTGTACTTCATAGTGACATATAGGTAACATATTTTTAACTTTATCTTCAGCTGTCATCGTGTATTTTTGCGTGCTGTGGACATTTTTCAGAAACGATTGATTTTTAGGGTTAACCGTAAGACGGGACCCTATTACTAATAGGCTCCGCTGTCCGTCTGTCAGTCACCAGACTATATCTCATGAACCATGAAAGTTAAAATTTTCACAGATTATGTATTCCTGTTGCCGCTATACTAACAAATACTAAAAATCCTAGAACATATAATAGAAGCAGTGTTGCCAACATGTTTATAGCTGGTGATGGTATGGAACCATTCGTGCGCGAGTCCGACTCTCACTTTGCCGGTTTCGTCAATAAATTCCATGCAACTTAAACCATATGTTTTGGTAATCTGTTTCTATAGTTGCCTCATTAATTTAATTACAACGTCGGTCCAAGTAGAAGTCATCAATGAAAACACTCGGTCTATTGATGCATTCGAGCCCGGCAAACAAAATGCAAATTCAACAACTGCTGCAAGATTTTAAATACCCACGTCAAATACTTTAAATATTTGTAACCATTTTTGTTCTAATGAAGTAGAATTTTTTGTTCTCCATTAAATTCTTCTAGAAACATTTTTAAAAATGACATAAATTCATCAAAGTAATTATCTTCGTTAACTACAACGAATTTTGCAATATAATTTAATGTGTGCAAGGTGTACTGCCATGTTACGGTATGTTTTTTTGATTAATGGTAACCAATCATTATTCAGTTAATAGTGTCTGATTAGTCATTGTCCACTTTTGTATGTATTTTATACACAAATCAAAAAATATTTGACTTCCTGTATCAAACTATTTTTTTATTGAACATCCTTCTTCTTGTACTTTTATCATATTATTAACTATTTGACTGTTCATAAAATGTTCATTCTTCCTGTTTTCTAAATTATTTATTAAACTACTTAGTTTATTTATCAACTCGGAATGTGTTATACTCGGATACCAATAGATTGAAGCTTATTAGAGAGGAAGGTATAGTTAATTTTATCGAAAGCGTTTTAATAAATCAGAATTGATTACATCAACTTGATAACCTGAACCAAAAAAATCCAATATAAATTTCTGAAATATTAATAGATTAGTAGTTGTTGATTTACCTTTTAAAAAACCATGTCGATCATTATTAATACCATTGGGACAAGTATAGCATAAATTTGTTTATAAACAATAGATTCAAAAATCGTAGGTACTCTTTAATTTTACAATATAAATGATATAATACCTATATTATGGTATAGAGGTTGAATATATTTTTTAAATATTTAAATTTTAAAATATAGAAATGTATTTTTTATAGTTCTTTAATATGTTTAAATATAACACGTTCTAAACAGAAAATTAGTACTAAATTATATACTAAATATTTTCAAAATAAAATTGTGTAATATATTTAATCTTATTTTGTGATAAATAACTTTCCAAAATTATATCTATTCGTATATTAGGTATATAATATAATTCAAAATTATATGGCCAACAATATTCAATCTATGGCAAGTTGTTGGTTCCATACCTATCATTCCTTTTCAGTTTTATTTTCAAGCAAAGTGATAAGTGGTGGTTACCTACCTATTTCCCTACTTTTTTCATTAACTAGCCAACTTTGAACAAAATCAAGGAATAAAATATAAATACGTTTAATTTGTACCTATTAAGTACCTAATATATTATCTTTTAAATGTATAAAATGATTTTAAATAAAAACAAACAAATAAACATTCATCGGTATAATTAAGTTCATACCTACTTTATTTAGTTGATGTATTTATAACAAAGTATTTAGTTAAGCAAATTGGAAGTCAAACAATATTGTACTGCTATTCAATATGAATAACAAAGCAAGTGACAATAAACAAAACAATAAATTATGGAATTAATTATTAGAATAAAAAATAGTCATTGTTTATAATATTCCCAATCAGTATTTATGTACACAATTGCGAGCGATTGTCAAATTTATTATTCAAATACCATAAAGGCAGGTACCTACCTACCTAATATATCACTAATAACGACCTGCCTTTTTATTATTTGAATAATAATTTCACAATCGCTCGCAGTTGTGTACATAAATACACATTGAGGATTATAAATAATTACTATTTGTTATTCTAATAATTAATGTCATTAATTTATCGTTTTCTTTATTGTCACAGTAGGTAACCTATATCACTAATAACGAATTTCAATGACCATATAAAACTTGTCTGTTTGATGTATTTCATATCACAATATTATTGTATTTTACATTTTTTATAATATAATGAAAAGTTTAGTGGTTAATATTTGTATTGTTTTATTAAATCTAAGCATTTTGGTCAATCTAACTACAGCAGATGGTAAGTAAAAATATAAACAACAATATGCATAATTATTTGATGAGTAATAAGAAAAATAAAATGCACACAAATTTACAGAACAATTTACACCTATTTATCATATTAAAAACTTAACTCTTTTGGATATTGCCACCTTAAAATACTAAGACTTAACAATGTTTTTTTAGAACTTGGTGAATCATTGTGCTTATGATCCCCATGGTGATAAATTTTACAAAGATAGAGTGAAGTTAAAAAGACCTGAATGCACAGCTTTAGTTCATGATGGAATAACATGTAAAGACGATGGACCTGCTAATTATCCAACCTATATTCCAACGGACTTCGATAGGTAATAGCCATTAGGTATTATTGTATTAATACACATAGTAATATTAATATTATACTGTAGGTAATCTTAAAAATAAAGCCTTGAATAGTTTCGAAGCGTTCAATTTATACTTTTAGGTATTTTAGTAATTTAGTATGATTATAATAAATTATTAAGACGATGATAACCTAATTATGTGATTTAAATTACTCTTCTATAGACTACATTTTGTTTTACTAATAATTATTATAATAAAAATAAATTTTTTTTTTTTTTGAAATTTGAAGCTGTCTTATCAATATAATATTATTTAATATTTACTATTTTCAATTAGCTTTCCAGAATACCAATATTGAACATATTATTATTATTTAAATATGTATTATCAAAAATTAGTAGGTATAATTATAATGTATAAGATCTTGGGGAAGCGGAAATCCTCACAGAGGAAGCAGCTACCTCTCCTGCCTCCCCGTGCGCACGCTTATGCTGTCCAGTGTTGTGCATTATCTAGATAAGTTATCTAGATAAAAATATTTATCTTTTTATCTTATCTAGATAAAAACAACTGTCATCTGATTATCTGCAGATAATTAGATAATATTTTTATTAATTTCACTTGATTTTTTCCGTTTTTCAAAAACTTTAAATACTTATTTGAAATATTAAACAACCCGCCATATTATGCCACAATATATAATTAGTTCGCAACGCAATATCCAAACTGCGCAATAATTTTTGTTTTGCGTTAATTTTTTATATTGGTATGTTTAAAACCAACCAAAATAAGTTATCTGTATTGATTAATATGTTTTTTGCAATAATTCAATTTTTGTCGAAATAAGTCATTATTTCATTAAACAATACAATTAAGTGTCCAGATAATTAAGCTGATAAATGTCCAATATAAGCTATAAGGGTTCTATAACCGTTATTATAGGCTAGAAAAAAACACATTGAGTTTATTAATGTACAGTAGTAAGTTACATTTATCTAAGAAACTGCAAGAACTAAGATACTGGAAAATTAGTTGGGTACCTATTTATTTTCCATTTGCAAATTCATCTAAATGGGTGGACACCATAGGGTTGTTGAACGGCAGAGAAATAAAATAAAATTTAATTTGTTTTTTTTGATTTCCAGAAAATTACAAAACAGCCGTATTCGTTACTAAATTATACCGCTTGGGAAGTTGGTTGGCAAATAATACTATATTTAGGTATTAATCTTAGGTATAATTACTTATTACTTATTAGTCATTACTTATGAGGATTTGGTATTTTGGTCACGACAATAAAGTGTCAATACGTTGTTCAGATTTGTTGAGAGTAATAGATTATACAAAAATGTATAAATTTATTAGGTATAAGAAATAATTTAATATTCGGAGATTTAGTTTAATCAGAATCAATTAATGATTTTAATAGATTTTATTTCAAAGAAAATAATTATTGAATTTAGGTACCTATGATTGATAGTAAAATTGTTCTTGTTAATTTATTATTATTATAAAGCAACTAAGTACAGAGTCAAACTCACAACAAGAAGTACATACAAAATTATATATCACATGCAGATTGTGAAAACAAAATTATTCGGGTTTCAGGTTAACCTGAATGTTTTATTCGGGTATTTTGAAAACAGAGTCATTCGGGTCATATGGGTTTCAGATATTTGATTTTTTAAGGGTTTTAGGGTACCCCTTAACTCGGATGCAAGGTCCTGATTTTTATAAAATAATTATAAAATATTAAAATAATTATAATTGTATTTATAAAGTCTTAAAAAAACCTAAAAACTGTATAATTGTCTGTTTTTTATCTAGATAAAAAGGAGGTTATCTTATCTTTTATCTAGATAAATTTGTTATTCTATTATCTGTTATCTTATCTAGATAATTTTAAAGTTATCTTTGCACAACACTGATGCTGTCCACTGGACCATTTCCAACGCTTCAACCGGCATTGAATATTTAACTTTTCTGTGAATACATGACAAAAAAATACTTAATTTATAATTGAAATCGGTAGGTTATATATACTAATCATGTTAAAATATATGCGTGTATGATTACAGGGGCGTCATTTGGGGGGGGGGCAGACTATGGCAATTGCCCCACTCTAAGAAAATTTTAAGAAGTCGGCAAATTTTTTGTCCGATGATCATAATATGCTAAAGTCGGTAAATACTAAATTTGTAAATACTAAATTTGTATTTACTATTTTGTACTCAGAAATCAGATAATGTTCTCTTTTAAATACACATTCATGTTTTATTAAAATGTTGGGAAACACTGGCTCCTCCTCGGCTTATGACAATCGTTATTACGCGAAACGTGGAAACACTTCTATGGGATATCTAGAGAATTCTAAAATTAGATATACAACAAATTGTTAGTTTTGATAACATCGAACGCCGATTGCCGACTACCATGATCTAATCATTAATTAGTATTACTATTTACTACTTTTATTGTGTTATTACTTATTAGTTATTATACATTAGAATATTGATATCTGATTATTCTGATTTATTACTTTGTAATTCAAATATTAAATTTAAAATGAGTGAAGTTTCTACAAAGAAAAGAAAAAGAATAAAACTAGAATGATTGATTTGTGGCAGTGTCTTTGATGATGACTACCGTAGCAAACACGAAAATAATATACACGGAGGAAAACGTGTACGGGTCAAACATGTCGGAGCACCAAATAACCCATTCGACTTAGCTCGAAAAATTTATCAAAAACAAGTAATTATTAAATAATTTAATTTGATAACCTACTTGGGTTATTTATATTATTGTATTTTTATTATACTTAATTATTTTATGATTTATATTTTATTTCAGACTGTAAAGAGTGATCTCACATCTACGTCAATGGTAAATTTAATTTATTTAGTACCTAGTTATTTAATTTTTTGGAATTGTTTATGAATTAATTTAATTTTTAACTCTGGACTATAAGATATTACAAATTTTAAAAATTAAATGAAGTAATATTTTATAAGTACTTACAATTTAAGTGATGGTGACTTAATTATGTGTATCTATACCATGAAGTCATAATATCATACATTTAATTTTTAAATGTGGAATTATTTTATAATTTATTTCAGACTGTAGAGACTGATCTGAATTCTGGTAAAGATGAATGCCTTATTTGTCCTAATTCTACATGTGATACAAAAACTCAGAGTTCTCCATTGTTAAATCTGTCAGAATCGAGTACATCTGAGTCAATGGTAAATTTAATTTATTTAATACCTAGTTATTTAGTTTTTTGGAATTGTTTATGAATTAATTTAATTTTTAACTCTGGACTATAAGATATTACAAATTTTAAAAATTAAATGAAGTAATATTTTATAAGTACTTACAATTTAAGTGATGGTTACTTAATTATGTGTACCTATACCATGAAGTCATAATATCATGCATTTAATTTTTAAATGTGGAATTATTTTATAATTTATTTCAGACTGTAGAGACTGATCTGAAGTCTGGTAAAGACGAATGTATTATTTGTCCTGATAGTGCCTTTCATACAAAAACTATTACATCTGGATCAGAAAAAAAAATTGAAAAGGTAAATTCTAAGTTTATTTATTAAAAATAATATTCTTTTCACTCATGTAATATTTTTTAGGGATTACAAAATGCCATTCCATTTGATTTATCATTGACAAAAAATTATCCTCCTGCTCAACCAGAACTTACATCATTTCCATTAACAAATAAAAGACATTTTTCTTCATCTTGGTATAGTTTGTATAATTGTATCGTTGGATTGAATACTCTATCATTAATGATTCAGTCTATTGTTTTCCGTGCAGACATTTTACTGCTCACATGATTTCACCTGGAGAAGTTAAAGGTAACATTCCATTCATAGATTATGGCTTAAAATGCTGGAAAGAACCAAGAAAAAAATTCAATAGCCATTCTAATAATAAAAGACATATTACTTGTATGGAGCGTTGGAATGACTATATGTTAATCAGAAATAATAATAAAAAATCAATTTCTCATTCTCTAAACGTAGCTAGAGTACAAGATATAACTGAGAACCGTAAACATATTATGTTTTTACTTAAAGCTACACTCTTTCTTGCTAAACAAGGTTTAGCATTTAGGGGACACAATGAAACTGACAATTCTAATAATAAAGGCAATTTTATTCAATTATTAGAAATGTTCGCTGATGAAACACTGGCAGTTAAACTTAAGTCAAGATATGGACACTATACATCCCCAGAGTATCAGAATGGTTTAATTCACATTATAGCTAGTTGTACTAGAAAAAATATTCTTAGTAAAATATCATCTATTGGTGTGTATACAATATTAGTAGATGAAACAAAAGATATTTCAAAAAAAGAACAACTTAGTTTTGTTCTGCGATTTGTTGATTCTGATTATAATGTCCACGAAAGTGCAATTGGCTGTTACCATATGAAAAAATCTGACGCTGAAAGTTTATCTAACGAAATATTAAAAATTATTTCAGAAAATAAGTTAGATATAAATAAATGTATAGCACAGTGCTATGATGGAGCAAATGTGATGAGTGGATCATATTCTGGTGTCCAAAAAAGAATTCAGGAAATTGTACCTCATTCTTTGTATGTTCATTGCTACGCACATCGTTTAAATCTTTGTCTCATACACACTCTTAGCAGTCTTTCAATTATAACTAATTTTTTCAATGTCGTTCAAAGTCTATACAAATTTTTGATGAATGGGCAAACAAAATATGAATTATTTGTGGAAGTTCAAAAAAAAAAAAAATTAGATGTTATTCACTTGGAACGTTTAGTTGATACGCGTTGGTCGTACTGGTACAATTCTCTGAAAAAAATTAATCTTCGTTATACTGAAATACGTGAAGTACTGAATATTCTTCAAAATGATGGTGATGAAAAATCTCGAATATTGTCAACAGGCCTTTTAAAAGAAATTTCATCATTCAATTTTATTTTAGTTCTTTGTACTATGGAAAAAATCTTAGAAGTTATACATTGTGCATCTTGTGAGTTACAGAATTCTTCATTGTTACTTCCTGTAGCTATTGCTTTGATTAAATGTACTAAGACAAATTTATTAAGAATGCGCTCTGATGATGTTTGGACAACTATTGAAAAATCGGCTTATGACAAAGCCCTGAAAAATGGAATAGAAGGGCAATCAAGTGAATTGAGACCTCATAGAACAAAACATTTCAATACAAATCTGAATGAATATTATGTTACAACTAGAGTAGGCCATACAAATTCATCAAATAAAACTTCAATTAAAATTGAAGTATTATATACAGTAATTGACAGGTATTTGAGAGTTTAATGTTAAATACAATGTAGTTTAAATAATATAATTCAGACTTGAGTATTATAAATATTTATTATTATTTGTTTTTTAGATTTACCATAGAAATGGATAACAGATTTTCCGAAGAAACATGTGAAATTTTAATGATTTCTGAAATTTTTAATCCTTCTAGTGAAGATTATTTCAATTCAAAATCTACAAAACTTCAAAAATTCATCAACCATTATAAATATTTTAAGTTTAATTTTATATCTATCATTTCTGAATTTTCTACAGCTAAATCCCTCATTGAAAGCAAAAACATACAAAAACCAGATATTCATTTTATACTTAAAACTCTGTCGGAACTTCCAAGTGCTTTTACTGAAACGCTAAAAATATTGACTATTTTACTAACTTTGCCTGTCACTACAGCTACCAATGAGCGATTTTTTTCTTCTTTAAAACGCGTTAAATCATTCTTAAGAAGTACAACTGGGGATGAAAGATTGAGTGATTTAATGGTAATAAATGTTGAAGGAGAGTATGCAAGTCATGTTAACTTAGAAGAAGCTGTTGATATGTTTGCGAATCTTAAAAATAGGAGATATCCTTTAATATTATAATATAATATAATTCATTATATTTGAGATACAATTTTATGTTATTATAAATAAGTTCTGAAAATTGAAACGTTTCATATTCTTTGTTTATCATCATGATATCATTATTCATTACTAACCCTTACATGTTTTTTTTCGAAAAAATATTTTGTTGATGGTCTATCGTCCATAAATATTAAATATTAGGCTTCTCCAACGATATATTTTTGAATATCGATATCGTTTTGAATTGTGCGATATCGAAAAAAAAATTTAGGTATCGATATATCGATATCTCTATGACTATCATAATTGTCAAATGTTATCCTGAGCTGTTTTTAACCCGGAATATCCGATATATTTCGATAATCGATATATTTCGATTATCGATACATACAATTATCGATATATACGATTATCGATATATCGTACGATATATTAAGATTATCGATACATATATTTCCGAAAAAAAGTTCGCGATATCGATATCGAATCGAAATATCGATATCGTTGGAGAAGCCTATTAAATATATAGGTAACCATAATTTTTTAAATATTTTAAAGTCGGCAAATTTAATCAGTTGCCCCACCCTTTCAAAATCTGAAATGACACCCCTGTATGATTAACAAATATCAAACTATGTTGTAGGTAAACTGTACACAGTGGCGGCGCCAGGGGTGGGCCAGGGTGGGCCCAGGCCCACCTTAAGAAGTCTCGGGCCCCACGGTGGCCCACCCCAAAGATAAAATAAAATTATATTAGAATAATGTTATTAATAATTTTGTTGAAAATTTCATGAACCACGGGTTTAGATTATTAACCAACCATAATAAAGAAAATACAGCAAGGGAAAATGTTCTATTTTTAGATACTTTTGGAATATTGCATTGCCTTGTAAGTTGTAAGAATCAAGTTTTATCGACGGCGACGCGCGACGTACTGTTATCTACAATCTACTGTATATTTTTAATTTTGTATAATCGTATATTCGTATAGTATGTGTAGTATTCGTGTAGTATGTATGGGTTGACCCCTCCCTCTGCACAAGTGCCTGTCATGTCATCACCATTGTTTATATACATATGAATATATCAAGTCAACAATTTGGCCCTCCCTAAAAAATGTGGCCACCTGGTACTAAAATTCTGGCACCGCCACTGACTGTACAGTAATTAAAGTAGATACCTATTTATGATTTTTTACAGAAGCCTTTCAATCAATTGTAGAATTTAGCGATAATGTGCATATATTTTATGATTATCAAGACACTCAAGCTTGGTCTGAGGCAGTCCATTACGAAAAAATTGTAGTTGAAGTTCAATCAGCAAAAAAGTTTTGTGATTTTTTTGGTGTGAAGGGGTTGATTCTGAAAGGAATATATTACGATTATAATCTTGTAAGTAAAATTAACACAAAAAAAATTACATTATCATAAATGATCTATTTTATTAACATAAAATCATAGACTTAGCCATTGAAAAAATGTTAATAGATAAAAATATAAAAAAAATGGGTATGCCATTATAAGTGGATGTCGCTCTGCTGTACAGTAGGTTACAAATGGGTCACTGTAATGGATGGTGTTAAATTTAAATTCGATGATATAATATCATTGTATAAGAAAAAAGATTCTGAGCGAAAACGGTCAGTCAGCCTATGACATTATAAAGTAGGGCTGTTCGATTATTTCGATTAATCGATAATTACGACGATTATTATTTTCATCGATTATTTTACAGTTTTCATAAAATTCGATTAATCGCCAAATAATCTAAATTCGATTAATCAATTAATAAAATTTCCGATTAATCAAATAATCGAATTTCCGATCAATCAAATAATCGAATTTCCGATCAATCAAATAATCAAATTTTTCGTATAAACAAGATGATTAATCGTTATTTTGACGGTTCGAATGAACTTCTATTTTTAGCACTTGGGGAATTTTTTACTCTATTCCATTTTGAGTGAGTCTGTGTTTACTTTATGCCAACACACTAATCTTCATTAAAAAATCGATTAATCGTTTATTCAGTCATTAAAAAAATCGGTGATCGATTAATCAGTCGTTATAAAATCGATTTTTGGTTTGATTATTAATTTTCGATTAATCGAAATAATCGATAAAATGTGAAATTAATAATCGAGTGGTAAAAAAATTAATCGAACAGCCCTATAATATAAAGTATATTATATTATGATAATATTATTGTGAATAAATTCATTTATATATTTACCTATTTACGTGAAACCTTGTTTTAAATTTTCAATCCTTAACTATAAAAGTTGAACATTTTATAAATTTATAACTACAAAATAATTATTAAATTTTGTCAAAATTCGAACTTTAAATGCTTATAAAAAAAAACTGTGTCTAAGGATTTTAATATTTTTCATATGTCATTGTAACAATATAGTAGGAGCGTTATATTAATTTTTCAAGCATTTTTACTCAACAAATAAAGTTTTATTGACATTTATAGAAATAAAAACTAATAAAATTGAAAAATGATAATGTCCCTAACAGTTCAAAACAAATCAAAATATTTTGGAAATTTCATGTATATAATTATGTTCATTTGTATTAAAGTTGCACCAAAAACTAATATCGCTTTTATCGAAAAAAGTTTTTGCGTGAAAATTCCCGTTTTCCCTTAGTTTTTATGTTGTTTTTCTCGGCGTTTTTGAAAACTATTGGGAATATTAAATTTTGACCTCCCCATTTAAAATATTTTAAAAACTATTTTATTGTATTTTTTTTTCATATTGTTACGTATTAAACAAAGTAACAATATTATTAATATTTATGCCCCGAAAATGTTTTAAATTAATCAACATTTTAACTACTACCTAATATTTTGTATCATTTAATTTTAGTTTGTACTGCTATTGATACGGCTATAGTACCTATAACTGTGGTTTGTACCGTAGTTAAAATGTAACATCGTACAACAATTAATAATGTATTTTAGATTCTGAGCTGCGAAGCGAAGAAGCTAGTGGTTTTACAATGGTGTTTATTTTATAGTTATTTAATGCCATGGAAAAACCACCGAAAAATTACAATAAACCGGAAAAAATGGGATTTTATTATCACCATAGACACGAATACAAAATAATAATATTATAATATTAATTCAACAGGATATAATAAATAATAACAATATAAAATATCCAGACTGAAAAACCATCTCCGCTCAGAATCGTTTTTCTTATACAATGATAATATATATCATTGAATTCAAGTGTAATACAATCCTTTAAACATTGACCCACTTGTAACCTACTGTACAGCAGAGTGACTTCCACTTACCTGCTTTTTTAAATTTTATAAAATATTTAAAAAACAGTTTTTTATAGTTATTTTATGTTCAAATTCGGACGAAATTAAATATTTAAACGAAAAAAAATGATTTTAGTTTTGTGTCCTACACATATTTTTCATTTTTATTGTCAATATTCATTATTATTAAAATAGCATAAATATGCAAATATGTTAAGACTTATGAATTATATGAAAAAAAATATAGGCAATATTAAAATTATAGAGTTGATGTCTATATAGTACCTACAGAACAAGATGTTACCACTTACCTTAGACAATTAGACGAAAAGTCGAATAGACGACAACTATCGACTGAAAAAGTTAAAATTGCAAATATTTTATAGTACCAAGAATAAGTCAATAGAATACCTATGGGCTACGGGTTACGTGTTGTACAGTCACGCAATACACTGATAGTAGATAAACTCGTCTATTTTTGGAATTCGGTGTATTCGAAATGTCGTTGACGTCGTTTTAATCAAATATCAAATATATATAAAAATATTTGTTGAAAATAATAAAAATACTAAATACTGACGATGCCGAATTGTCGAAAACATTGACCAAGTGCAAAATTTGCCGACTAAATATTTAAAAAAAATCTTGAGTGGGGGGGGGGTGGAGACACCCCTCCAAACCACCCTCAAAGACGGCCCTGTCATTGACACTCATTATTAAAAAGTA